>NW_028297123.1:342725-642951 GCF_055798465.1 Pogonomyrmex barbatus
TGAGCACGCTTCCCGAAAGAAACGCACCCCTGCGACCTCGCTCATACGGGCATATGCAACAACAGTACGACCATCCAGCGAAGCCGCCCCGAGACGGGCGATAGAAAAACCCAGCAGCGCTCACTTGGTCGTCTAGTGGGAATGGGTGGTTTGGCCGCGACCCGCATCGCCTCCTCACACCCCTCCAACCTCCGAGGGGGGCCTTGGCCGCACCATCGTCCGGGCGCACTCGGGCGTCCGGTAGCGCAGCGCCCCCATCGATGCTTGTCGCGCCCACGGGGACCACGGGGGAGGCCCACCCATCTGGCACCCGACCTGGCACCACGCTCTGACACTGTTAAGGGTAGGAAAGGAAGAGGATGTGGAGAGGTTAGGATATTTTGGATCGAGGAGTGGCGCCGCGCCACGGAACACAGGATACTCCCAACCAACTCATCCTCCCAGACGCATAGAGCGTGGGGGAAGAGGTGGCGACCCCGAGAAGGTTACGGGACCACCCTCCCATCACCGGAGGCTCCGACATCCCCCGGTTTCACGCCCCATGAAGAACATCGCCTCGACCATTTAGACAATCCTCGAATCCCTTCAACCACAGGGACTCGGCGCAATACCCAGCGAACGCCGCAAGTGCCTCCGGACTCGACACAAAGAACTGCGGCATCCGGCCATCGCCATCCGCCCTGCGGAACCAGCTCGCGCAGTGCTACCCTCTGCGCCTCGAACAACGGACAGTGCAGTAAGAAATGCTGCACTGTATCCGAACTACCACACGCGTCGTCACTCGCAAGACCGAGTGCGTTTAATCGCGCACGGAAATTTCCGTGGCCTGTAAAGGCCTGCGTGGTATAGTGATTGGCTTCCAAAGAAGAACACATGGCCAATCTATCACGCACATCCTTAAAGAAGGCGAAGGTGGTACGGCCTTTATTTGACAAGACCCATCTGGCCTGCCACAACTCAATCGCCTCTTCCCTTATTTGTTTCAGCGCTACGCACCTATCCGTACCTGACGGTATTTCTAAATTCCCTATCTTGGCGTCACTCCCTACCCTGACCTGATAGCGCGCGGCGTACTCCCGGAGTACGATATCAATCGGTGCCGCCTCAGCAACGACGCAGAGCGACTCCCACGAGGCCGTGCGGTATGCGCCGGTCACCGAGATCAAGACACGGCGCTGCAAGGCCCTCAGGAGCTTCAGGTCACCTACGGTACAGAGGTAAGCCCACCCCGCGGCAGCATAAGCCGTCGGTGCGAACACTCCCCTGTATATTGTGGAGAGCGCTCGGAACTTCAGTGCGCTCTAGCTAACCTACCTAACCTTTGAAACAGCAAACCGACTTTGCTATTTAGATATTCGCAGTGCGATCTAACTTTGAGGTACGTATCAAAATGCACGCCAAGATATCTAACCGACGTCTTAAATTTAATACTTTTCCCGCGAATTTTTATTATCGGCGGCCTATCTCCGAAGTCGACGGCTTTCTTCCCGTTCGTTTTTCGTTTTCGGTCCGGCCGCGCTCCTCCCCGTCTTCCTATTGGATTTCGCGCTATTCCTTCCGATCTGAGAACCAGAGCTTCAGTCTTACGATCGGAGAGCTGAAGCTTCGCGACCCTACACCAGTCCTCAATCCGGTCTACCGCACGTTGGCCCTCTATTTCAATTTCCCGGCGCGAGTTTCCGCTAACAACCACTGCGAGATCGTCAGCGTACGCAACGAATTTAAATCCCGCGTCCTCCAACAACCGTCCAAAAGACCATCGAACATGAAGTTCCAGCAGATCGGACCAAGCACGGATCCCTGCGGGCATCCCCTCGCCGCCCGCCTGGACACCTCCACCGAGCCGAGCCGAATCCCGACTACACGATTTTCGAAATAGCTTCGGAAGACGTTGTAAACGTTTCGCGGGCAGTCGCGCTTCTTTAGACTATCTAACACGAGGGGCCACCAGACATTGTCAAAGGCCCCGGAGATGTCGAAGAGAAGGGCGACGGCGTACCTCCCCCCGGAGGCAGTGGCCATACGCCGCAACTCGACAACAGCGCCCTCCGCCGACCTTCCGGGCATAAACCCGAACTGCCGATCGGAGACCCCACCCGGCGCCAATGACGTGCCCATGAGGCGAGACTTGAGAAGTTTCTCAAACAATTTCCCTACGACGGAGAGGAGACAGATGGGTCTGTAGGACTTTGGGTCCCTCTTGTCCCACCCCTCCTCCTTCAGAAGGATCCGAAGCGAGCCTGCCTTCCAGACCGAGGGGAAGACGCCCGATCGGAGGCACCCATTATACAACCTAAGGAACTGACCGGGGATCACCCTGCAGGCCGCCCTCAACACAGCGACCTCTATCCGATCTGGCCCCGGGGCCTTATTATTTTTAAATGTTCTCACCGCCGCAGCCATTTCCGCCACCGTGAAGAAAGGTCTCGGCTGTAGCGGGAGACACCCTAGATGAAGATCTAATTCCACGCTGTTCTGGCGTGTCATCGCTTTCCCGGTCTTCTGGGACGTGCACGTCCAGGAGGCAGCCGGCGGTTTCCTCCAAGGTCTTCGTGGAGCCATCGCCACACCGGAGTGCGCTCAACACACTCTCCACCCGGAGTTTGCTCGCTTGGTGCCTATAAACGAAGCCCCAAGGCTCCGAATTCCCGTTCGATGTGACGAACTCCCGCCAGCTTGCGAACTTCGCCCTCCTCACCTCTCGGCTGTATTCTCGCAAAGATGAGCGGTACTCCAGCCTTAGAACGAGGCGAGTGGGCTCGTCCCGCTCCATCTGAAAGGCACGCCTCTTCCTATACGCGCTCTTTTTGAGCACCGTCAGCTCTCTCGTCCACCACGGGTTGGACTTTCTAAATTGCCTTTTTCTCGGCATCGACGCGGAGCAGGCTTCGGTGAGAACCGTCGCCATCCTCTCCGCCATTACCTCGATACGATCCGCGGAACACAATTCGAGGGCCTCCAGTTTTGATCGTGAAAGATTGGTCAGGCTCTCGGAGAATCACTCCCAATCAGCACGACGAGTGTCGAACCTCGTGCTCGCGACCCCCCGGTCTTCGCCCGACCCCTTTGGCACTCTCAGCCTTATGTCCACGGCGCTGTGATCGCTGGTCGTCCACTCCTGTCTTACTTTCCATTCGCCGAATTGGCTCATGGAGGGCGACGCCAGGGTCACGTCGATGTATGATGCGCCCCTTGCCGTCCAGAAGGTGGGACCCTGCCCAGCGTCATTCACAACGCTCATGCCAGATGCCCGAATGAGGTCCTCAAATTTGGCACCTCTGTCGTCGGTCTGCTGGGGACCCCAGAGTGACGACCGGGCATTGGCATCTACGGCAACTAACAGTCTCTCCCCCCTCAGCGAATGAAACACCATCTCGAGGTGCCTGAGGTGAGTCTCGATATCGTCGCTCTACTGGAAGTAGCACGACACGACGTATAGCGAGATCCCAGGGGCCTGCACTTCCGCACACACACAGTGCGTCGTGCTAAGCTGCGAGACAAACAATAATTGGAATTGAGGGTTACAGACCGCCACCGCAGCCCACGGACGTTGCGAGCGTACGGCAGCCACCCTCATCCCGACACTTAGCCCTACGAAGGTGTGGCCCGCGCCCTGCTTCCTGACGTGGGGTTCCTGCAATAACAGGACGTCAAGTCGCTTTTCCGCGACGAGCTGACGCACCTCTCCCGTAACCACAGTCGAACGCCGCATGTTCAACTGCAGTATCCTAACTCCCGTGGACACTATCAAAGATTTCGAAGCGTCGGCCGTCCGCCTCACCGGCGACCGAGCACCTAATCTCAATACAAACTGGAGCTGGGGGGTATTTGTAGACTCTTTCGTCGGGTTCAGTGCGGAATCTAGGTCGTTCGCGGATCCGATCGCGTTTCTATTATTCCTACACGCGGAGCTATCTTTCTTATTTCTAATCGCCCCTTGTCCCTCCTGGTTGAAGACCACAGGCAGGGACCCCCTCGCGAGAACTCTGTCACATCTATCCAACATTATACGGACGACACGAAGGTCGCAACCTGTGGACTGTGCCTCGTCGCGTACTGAACCGCGCACGCACCCGGACACAGCTCGGCGAGGCGCTCCCAAGGAAGAGGACGCCGTCACCGAGCGCGCGACCGAGCGGACCCGCGACCCGACGCCAGACACGTCCCGTGCTTCCATGGTTACGTCCCGTCCTGGCCGGAAGCGTGAGGCCAGGCGGGCACTCCTCCTCACCACGTCTTTAGAATTTTTGAACGAAACCATATTGTTCCCACGAGTACGGTGGAAGGGATGTCGAGCGACATAGAGCCACCTTTACGCCACCAAGCCTAATTACACCGAGGGGACGACAGGTACCTCGGAGCGGACCGTTAGCAGCTGCGAAATTAACGCCCTCGCAACCATTCAGACCCTCAGCACGGTACCTAACACCTTAGCCTTTAGACGAGCGCCATTCGAGGGAAACGCCTACCCGATTGGAGCAAACTGCCCAACGAAGTTTACTTGAAATAGAATTAAAATTAGATTAGTAGACTCCGGTTCCGCCACCCCCGCCGCAGCAGGGATGTCGGGCCCGGAAGTCTCCAGAGGCAGCCCCCGCCATCCACCCCCCCCAAAAGGGAGGGCGGAGGGCGGAATGGGAAAGGAGAGACCACAGGATGATGGGAAATGCGAGGATGAGGGGGGAATGTAGAGAATGGAGATGGTGAAGGAACGTGAAAAGGAGTATTGGGGAAGGGAACGAGAAGAGGCCGACCCATGAAATGGCGGGGCCTCTCAACTCATCCGGGAGGGCGAATCTCACGCGCCAAATCCACCACGAAATGGCGGGGCCCCTCAACCCAAGTAGAGGGATATTGGGGAGGGGAGCACGCGCCAGACCAGGGCGAGAAGACGGCGTCGCTCCACCTATCCGAGGAGACAAACCACGCATTCCAAAGTCACGGGACCAGCCCACCAGCACATGCGTTGTGCTTGCCACAGGAGTCATTTGTTCATGGAACAGACTCATGGCTATGCTGTGTTAATAGGAGGCTCATGGACGAGAGGAAGGGGGGAGAAGCGCGCACCGGCCGTCCGCTTCGACCCCTCGCAGACTGTCAGCATGGCTTCCGCCACTCGCGCCGCGTACAGGGTCGTCACCGCAACCACCGGACAACGCTATGGAAGGGAATGGGAAGGGGGAGGGGATGTCACTACTGCTGATTGGTTCCCCCATTACGGGGTATCCAGCGGCACCCATCGAGGAGGTTGCAGTGGCTCTGTGACACGGAGTGAGAGAGGCTGTATATTCGCGTCATCACTCCAACATCGCCGGTTGATTAAGACAGCAGGACGGTGATCATGGAAATCGGAATCCGTTAAGGAGTGTGTAGCAATTCACTCGGGCCCCGCCGTGACGTACACCCTCCCTTCTTATTCGGGAGCTTGAGCCATGCTTGATGCAATCTCTCCTGCCGCGCACCAGGAGGATTATTTGTATATTTGCCAGTGACGCTGGAGGGTGTCCTCATCGCTGCAATCCGACCTCCATCGAGAGACTAGTACCATCATCTCTCTGGAATACGGTCGTGGGGATTCGAGAGAATACATATATATATATGAATATATATCGTAATATATGTATAATATATATGTGTATCATTGTATTGTTGACTTGTTATTCTAAACACATTATTTGCGATAAATATCATCACATGCCTCGGTAGAAAGGATAAGATGCCTGCCCGGTAAGCAGGAAATCCAGATTCGATTCCTGACTGAGATCGTATTTTTTCGCAAAATAATTACGAGTTTTCACGACTGGTTCGTGATCCCCGCCGCACACCCTCCCCGAAGCAACTAGCCCTGAAAATGGATGGCGCTGAATCGTCGAGCCTATACTCTGCCGTCAGCGGCAAGTGGGGCGGCGTCCGTGCGTTGTTGCACACGCCGCCACGAAGCCTTGACGAGTAGGAGGGTCGCGACGATGTGTACAGAAGTGTTTGGGCGCGAATCTGCCTGGAGTTGCCGTCGGTGCAGATCTTGATGGTAGCAAATATTCCAGCGAGGCTCTGGAGGACTGACGTGAAGAAGGATTTCGTGTGAACAGCCCTTGCACACGAGTCAATCGATCCTAAGCCCTAGGAGAAATCCTATGTCAATGACGGCGTGCGATACTCTAGTGTCCACATACAAAGAAATACAATGATATAATGTAGTGTTGAGTGAGAGGCACACGCCCGTTGGGCGAAAGGGAATCCGGTTCCTATTCCGGAACCCGGCAGCGGAACCGCATACAATTCGGGCCCTAAGAGAGTTCGTTGGGGTAACCCAAAATGACCTGGAGACGCCGTCGGGAGATCCGGGAAGAGTTTTCTTTTCTGTATAAGCGTTTGAGTTCCCTGGAAACCTCTAGTACGGAGATAGGGTTTGGAACGCGAAGAGCACCGCAGTTGCGGCGGTGTCCGGATCTTCCCTTCGGACCTTGAAAATCCAGGAGAGGGCCACGTGGATGTGTCGCGCTGGTTCATACCCATATCCGCAGCAGGTCTCCAAGGTGAAGAGCCTCTAGTCGATAGACTAATGTAGGTAAGAGAAGTCGGCAAATTGGATCCGTAACTTCGGAATAAGGATTGGCTCTGAGGAGCGGGGCGTGTCGGGCTTGGTCGGGAAGCGGGTCTGGCGTGCCGGGCCTGGGCGAGGTGAACGCTCGGCGTTCTCGCGCCGGTTCCGGGACCCGAGCTCGATCCCGTGCCTTGGCCTTCCGCGGATCTTCCTTGCTACAAGGCTTCTGTGGCGGCGCGAGCCGTCGTGGTCGTCCTCTTCGGCCGCCATTCAATGCTCAGATCAGAAGTGGCACGGACTAGGGGAATCTGATGGTCTAATTAAAATAAAGCATTGCGATGGCCCTCGCGAATGTTGACGTAATGTGATTTCTGCCCAGTCCTCTGAATGTCAAAAGAAATTCAAGCAAGTGCGGGTAAACGGCCGGAATAACTATGACTCTCTTAAGGAGAAATAGTTGAGATTGTGAATATAGATCTCTAGTTAGATCCCTAGTCTCTCACATTCAAGTCACACATCTACCTCCTTGTGGTACTCCTGGCTGCTCTGTGCTTGTGTAGAGTAGCTGAATGGTGTTGTGGCGAGCCGGAATTAGTGGGCGTACCATCCGCCCTGACCCGGTCGATTTGCGGGAGTAACCAGACTATCCTAGCGGGTTTACTATGATCTAGATAGTCAGGCTCTCTCAGTGCTTTTGTCTCTTAAGGATTCGGGCGACTTTGGGCCTGGGGTCGGAATCGGTTACATGGACTTGGCATGCGGCATACACATCCTCTGCTAGTCAAGTCATGCACCCATCTCTTTAGTGACCTCGCTGAAACAGCTACAGCAACCGAGTGGTGTCATGGCAATTGTGCCGAAGAGTTTGCTAGCGAGCCCATGTATCCAGTCCATGATAGGTTATGAGAGCAAGAAAGGGCGGATTTTCGGGGAGCTCTCGGTTGCCAAGCCGATTGCATCTCCATACGCAGTTAATAAATGGATAGATATGAAAAAAATGGATCGTCATGCCCGGATTCTCGTATGGCCCGGGCACTACGTGTTAGAGAGCGAGCGGATGATGCCCCCGTGAGTGCCGGGAAGTTTAAGGGGGCTTTCACCTTTGTCGGCTTCAAAAAATCAATTTTTTTTTGCTTATTTTTATTCCTACATATGTGTAGAATATTTCTGTAAAAAGATTTTTTAAAATTCGCAATATTAACGGAGCTACGAGCTGAAATACATAAGAGCGCACGGGCTATCCAAGCGTTCGCCAGCGCAGCAGCACTTGTAAATGCTATTCAGGTCACTATTCAGAGAAAACCGGTAGATGTTGATTTCTATCAGTCCAGAAGGAACCTTAGTGTTACCTTCTATATACTAAATAGTTTAGGAGCAGGTAGAAAGCCGTTAGAACTGCTTGAATCTTGTTCTTTGTCGTGCATAGTCGTGCATTGTCGTCAGTTAACTAAACGTGTTCTCAAAATGTTCCACGATAAGAAAACTTCTAAAACTAGTAGTACTCGACCTGGAAAAAAAGGAAAGAAACGGCGATTCTACGGGAATCAACATTCAAGTGAAAACGAAACGGAGTTTGCCAGTACATCGGCAAAAAAACTGCAAACGTCTAGTGATCATGACGTGCGAGTGGATGTGCTGCAAAGTTATTGTATTATAAGTTTTCTATCGATTTTTCCCAAATTAACTGAAATACTGGAGTGCAAAATATGCAAAAAAGAAGTTCGTTTCAGTAAGGCTGGAGAAATGGGATTAGGATTTAAATTGCGCCGAAACATATCTTTTCTGGTGCAAAAATTATATCTGTCGCAGCATTTTTGGCAACCTGTACGTTCAATGACGGATTTAAAAGTTTATTGCTAATAATGAACATATTGGGAATCCGTATTGGACTAATAGCAAAGCTATGTGCCGACGAAAAGGACAGACAACGCGTGAGGCAGGCAAATCGTCGCACATCAAATTCTTCACAAGAAGCCAGAACAGCTCGGCGATTGGAGAAACTGGCAGAAAACGATTTCTTTGAAGAAGCAGAGGGACTATTATATAGACCTGGTATTGCAGATTAACCGTAAGTGCGCTGAAATTTGTGTTATATATGAAAAAAGTCAAACTAAAACTTTAAACTCGTTTTTCTCGAAACCATGTTTTTCGAGCTGGCGTCCGTGATAACTAAGAAACTAATAAAGATAATCAAATGCGGTTTTTTTTTCTTAATCCTAACATTTTTGCGCATGGCGTGAACCAGGATTAAATTTTTACAACAAAAATTCGATTTGTTATAGACAAAAATGTAACAGATTTTTCGGACAAAAATTAAAATTTTTTTTTAAACTGCCGTATTTTTTATAAATTTCATGCAATTGGCTTCATTCTGGTTCACGCCATAGCGAGACTCATATAATTAATAAAAATCGTTGGATTTTTGGTTTCAGATTATTTGGAGAGGCTGAATCACGGACGCCATGGAGGCGTGTTTTTCCGATGACCCCTATTTCAATCACCATTTGGAGGAATTAAAACGCATTTTTTTATAAATAAAAAATATTTTTTTTGTCGTGTAAATGTTAAACAATTTCTTAAAAAACCGCATATCTCTATGTATAACAGATTTTCTTTAAAAAATTCGTAAAAATAGGCTAATTTTATGGCCGGCAAAGGTGAAAGCCCCCTTAATGGTTTACCGTTAGGCGTATGCCGGACACTGTACCCGCGATTGGATTGTCACTGAAAGTCGCGATCCGCCGGTAGTCTGCGAGCACTGTGATCGGGAGTGTCGGAACATGCGTGGCCTAGGGATTCACATACGGCCCACCCAATAGAAGCCAACCGCGTAATCAATGTCGACCGCCAGAAAGCTAGATGGTCTGTGGAGGAATCGCGTCTCATGACTCGAGCTGAGGCAGCAGCCACCTCAGCAGGGAGAATTCTCTTTATGAATCAACACCTGCAACAGAGATTCCCTTATAGGACATTCGAAGCCATCAAAGGTAAGCGTCGACAAGAGACTTACCGACCGATGGTTAGACAGTTCTGCCAAGATATTCGCTTGCGGAGGACGATGAGAGCACGGGGACCGGCGAGGCGATGACAGGAGACGCCGGTGTTCCAACGACCATAGAGACGCATGTTGGAATTGAAAGGCAAACATGTGCACGTCAGTCCGTACCTCAGCGGAGCTCTGAGAGATTCCGAGAGTATATCAGCGGTCTCATCTTAGCTATGAGTATATTGTCCCGAGGTTTCGAGATTGACACTCTCCTAGGCATATCAAGAGATGCTCTTGTAGGGGAAGTGAACGCCATCGAGAGATGGCTGGATAGAATCTTCCCGCCACCGAGTGTGCACCTTCCACGGGACGGGAACCGGCTAAAGAGCGATCCTAAGAAACGAGAGAACAAAGAGCAAAGGAGAAAATGGGAATTTGCACAAGTGCAAATCCTTTACAAGAAAAACCCCAAATCTTGTTGTCGCACATACTCGAAGGCGGTTCTGAGCGTATGCGTCCGTTCGCTGTCGAATTCTGTGATTCCTGGCGTCCCCTTATGGAGGCGTCCATGTCGCGGATGGAGATATGACGGCGTTGCGTGAGTTATACGGAGAGGCGATGCAGAAGGCGGGTGCCAGCCGGAACCATCGAGAGCTAGAGGTATACATTTGGAGGGCCTCGATGAGGGCGCCGCCGCGAACCCAGGCTCAGCGGCGAGACTTCGCTTTGGGATCCTATTCTAGCAACCGAGGTTACGAGTATCTCCGTAAGGAATGATACTGCACCCGGATTGGATGGCACTACGCGGAGGGCTTGGAACGCTGTTCCAGTAAACCTTCACGCGCTTGTCTTTAATCTGTTGCTCTTGGCAGAGACGACACTCTTATCGATCACCACTAGAACGATGTTCCTAGAAAAGGGTGGGATATCCGATAGGTCTGGGCCATCGGAATGTCGAGCCTGAGTATAGACTCCGTGATTATAAGACATCTACATAAGATCCTGGCGAAATGTCTGGCGGCCTTGGACATCTTTGACAACCGCCAAAGAAGATTCCGGCCGATGGATGGAGTGTGTGAATCACTGTGCTCTTCTCCATGCTCGGCGACGCCCGGAGGCGGTGTAAGTCGCTACATGTCGCGTTCGTGGACTTGTCGAAAGCTTTCGACACGATATCTCACGCTTCGATCCATCGCACCCTCGAAGAGTTTGGTCTCCCGAGGGAATTTCGCGATTATGTCAGGGCCATGTATTTAGAGGCACGGACTGTATTACAGCCGGTTGGTGGCCTAAAGATGTCGCCCATTCATGTGGGACGTAATGTGAGGCAGGGTGATCCGCTGTCACTCCTGCTGTTCAATCTGGTCGTAGATCGGGCACTAAGAATTCTCTCGGGATGTTGGCTATCGATTGGAATCGAGGCTAATCAATGCATTAGGCTGACGACATTCTGCTCCTGTCCTCTACCAAAATCGGACTGCAGGAGAATTTGTTACAGCTTCATGCCGCCTTTTTGCAAAATGGGTTAACCATCAACGCAAAGAAAACCAGCGTGTTCTCGATGGTGGCGTCTGGCAGAGACAAGAAGGTAAAGATTTACAAGCTACCTTACTTCATCGTGGGGATAGCGCTGATCTCGCAGAGATCCTCAGTCGATGTTTGAATCTACTTGGCATGTATCAAGGTGCTAAGGAATACGCAAACATCCCTCCTTTAGCCAATTCTATCCGGCAATTAACAAAAGCACCTCTGAACCCGCAATAGTGATTGAGATTACTGAGGGATTGTCTCCTTCCACAATATTCTCACTAATGGATCATAGGGTCAATCATCTCAAAGATTCTGAACGAGATGGACGTGCTGCTGCGTGCGTCGCTGGTTGCGGTTGCCCCATGATGTGCCTGCTAGCTACTTCCATGCGCCGATACAGAATGGCGGGCTTGGTATGCCTTTGCTAAGAACATTCATCTCTATTCTGAAACATAACCGACTGCAGCGATTGTGCAAGAGCACTCTGCCCGCGGCGTGCGCCGCTGCCGAAATTATGTGCGTGGCTAGGTAGTTGGTTTGGTGTGACGACCAGATGCGCGTGCGCGACAACAGAATGGCAACAACTGCCGAGCTAAAACAGCAGTGCACTGCTTGGTTGTACAAATTGTGCGGACTCAGGGAGGTCGGTTCGTCCAAACTGAGTTCGTATTGGATGTCGGCTGGTGTTTATGCAATACGGAGCTGACTACGTGCACTATTACCACATACAGGCCAACAGCCTCCCATCAAGAGGGTCTCCTGAGGACGTGATGGGCGCGATGTTCGTTGTCGCGCTGGTTGTCCGGATACCAAGATGCTGGCGCACTGCGTTCAGCTGCACGAAGGGAGAATCCTGCGACATAACAACCTATGTTGTAAAGTTAATGGTTTTTTACAACAGAAGAGATGCCAAGTCGATGCGGAACTCGTGTATTCGACTTCTGCAGGCAGAAGGCGGCCCGATCTGATCGTTGTTAAAGGTGGTGAGGCAGTACTCGTGAACGCGCAGGTAATTTCCAGCGAAACTGCGTTGGATGTGTTCCATGAGCGGAAAGTGGAGAAGTACCGAATATCTAATGATGATCTAGTGGACCGAGTGGCAGAACATGCAGGAATGCCTCGCAATAATGTTTGTTTCACCGCCACATTACTATATCACTAAACGAGGTCTAGTGCTCTCAGAGTGAACGCGAGATGCATGTCCTCGGCCTAACATCAGGCCAGCTTCGCTCTCTTACCACAAGAGTCCTTTAGGGCTCATGGATGAACTGATGACGTTTTAACGAAATGACATCTTGTTGACAATGTACGATGGAGGCTAACCATCAACGATGGTGCGTAACTGTCAGAATCACTGGCTCCCCCGCGCAAATCCGAGCAGTATATACTTGAGTGTGTGCGTGCTATGTAGTGAGTGAGAGCTGCTAGTCAGCTCCTATTTAGCACTATCCAAGGGGTACTGTACTAGAAAACACCATACAATAAAGTGCCTTGCAACATCAGAGTGATTTTGTGAGCGTGGCCTGCGCATAAATTGCAGGTCGCACAGCACACATAGCCAAATGCCTCATCTAATTAATGAACGCGCATGAATGGATTAACGAAATTCTCACTGTCCCTATCTATTGGCGGGAGCAACATGACTCCCAAGTGGGAACAATAAGATTCCCACGTTCTAAGACGAAAGACAAAATATGTCAAACTAAATAAAATAAAGACTGAAAAATCAGAATGCAAAGAGCTTGGAGAGAGCATAAAAATCAAGAACGGTGAACTTGGTATCCAAATAGAATACGTAGAGTACAAGAAGTGTCATATTAAAACGAAAATAGAGTTTAAATGCCAATTTATATGCACTGGTGCAAAGAGAAAGTAAGGCGAAACATGATGAAACTGGTGTCCTGGAAGATGGAAAACAAGAGGTGTCTGATTAAGAATAAAAGTAAAGACTAAACGTCAAACTAAATGAAATAGATGTCCTGAAGACAGAAAAATAAAAGGTGTCAGACTGTAAACAAAAGTTCAGATCGTCATACAAAGAGTTCAAGGGTGTGAAAAAGCAATAAGAAAGGCAATTCCTATAAATAAACATATATAAATGATAAAAAATGGCACGGACACTGGAGTACCTCAGCATTTCGAGCTCGCCTGCTGGACTGGGTGAATCCAAATAGTCCGGAAGTGGATACCGGCCGCCTCCAGGCACACATGCTGTTCCTATATAAAGCGATGTGAAGGTCGATGTGCATTCCCCATCTCAGGATGGGAGTCTGGCGCACTGTCGGCTAGACACGTCGCTCCGCGGGAAGGGTATGTGAGAGACGGTCGAAGAGCGCGAGTATCCGCTGCTGCAGTGCATCAGCTGCGGCGGTGGATATAAGCGCTGGGACCGAGTCCCGTGACCGGCCCAGTCTCGGTCCGCCTATGCAGACGGAGGAGACAACCATGAATTGAAACACGGACACCAAAAAGAAAGAGGGAACTTGTCATACAATGAAACACGGACCAGACACTGTAATCCTTGCAATCCCCTAGACCGGAGACTACGCCATCGGTTAGGGGTATTTTTATCAAAAATTTTTTAGCTGTACTAAAGGTAAAACACGGATCAAACGTTAAGATACTTGTAACTCCCAAAGCCGTGGGCCATATGCCGTCGGCTAGGGGATATTTTTATCAAATTTTTGGCTCAGTATTAGGCAAAACGCTGACCTCGGTTCACGAGATCGGAGCAGTAATGAAAACACAATAAAAATGGCAAAAGCATAAAAGTATAGAAATTCACAAGAATTAAAATTGGGACAATACCAACAGCCGCGCAAAGCAACACGTCGCGAGCGGACTTTAATGTTTGCGAAAGCAATACGCCACAAGCGGGTTTGAAGCGCGAGAAAGCAACACGCCGCGAGCGGGCTTGAAAATGCGAAAAAGCAACACGCCACGAATACAATGAAAAAGGAATGATCATGTCGCAGGGCTGTTGAAACAAAACATAGTCTCTCACAGTCAAGCCGAACCCCACCTCCCAGTAATTCCTGCCGGTAACCTCATAAAAGAGCTAACGGAATTAAGGCGAACTGGATCGCCACTCACTCTCCGCTCACAAATTCAAGTGAGAACATCGAGGGTTGTGGAGCTCTCCTCTAGGTAAGTGTTTCCATTGAGACGAGCGCCATTTCCAAATAATGGCGCTCGTCTCAAAGGCTAAGATATAGAGATCGTGCTGAGTGTCTGCATGATCGTGGGGACGTTAAACTAGATCCGGTCGTTAACAATTCGCTCTGGAGTACCTACCGTCCGTCCAGAGTGATCAGGCTTGGTAGCATATATGTAGCTCTACGCTGCTCGACCTCGTCCATTAGAAAATAAAATGTATATGGATAAAAAAAATAAAATCGGAAACAGAAACAATTCCTCTTCAATAGAAGAGTGCAGTCTTCGAGCTGTCCGCGTTGTCCTAACTAGGTATGACCGAATGATTAGGCTGAGTACTAGGAACAGTAGGCGAACAGGAGGAATCAAGAAGGCCGTATCGACGGATCTTCGTACCGTTCGGGTCATCCTGGAAAGATGTGACGGGTTGGCAGGAAAATTAAAAGAGACGGATGTGAAGTCTGTTCCGATCTCTCGGATACGGATCACAAGAGCCCTCTTAGAAAGATGTGAAAGGAATGAGGCTTTTGGTCCCAAAACACACATCTACAAGCCAGATGTCTTCCACAAAGAAGGACGAAATTAGGGAAACCACAGGCTGGACGCCGACTGACATCCCATCGGAATTCCAGCTGCTATTCACAGCTTAGCACCTGTTGTGTTTGCGCGGAAATGCAGACTCCCGGCTTCTTGTACTACGTCATATTATGCTACTTCCAGTACGGTGATGAGATAGAGAGGCACCTCAGACACCTGGAGATGATGCTTCATCATCTAAAGGGGAGAAGGTTGTTGCTGGCGATAGACGCAAACACAATTGTCACTCTGGAGCCCCCGAAGAACCGACAAGCGAAGGATGGAACTCGAGAATCATCCGGGCATTTGATCTGCAGGTTGTAAACGATGTCAGACCGACCTATGAGGTATCGAGGGGATCGTCCTTTATCGATGTCGTTTCCCATGCGTCAATTCGTTGGTGAGTGGAGGATGAAGCAGGGATAGATGACCATAACGCTGTAGACATAAGGTTGTCAGTGCCGACGGTAAAACGGGACAATAAAAATGAACTTGCGGTGGCAATATTCGACGTGCGCCGCCGTACAGACTGGGAACGAATCTCGGAGAGTCTGCAAAGTCTCTCAAAGTCAAGGCTCGAGACACTGAACCAAAACTTCCGCAAAAGAAGTGGAAACAATGGTGAAAGCGCTAACAGAGATCCTTATCGCAGCATGCAAAAAGTCAATGGAGAGGAAAAGGCGAATGAGGAAGTCGAACACGTGATGGACAATGGAATTTACCAACAAAAAAAAGAAGATCCATAGACTGAAAAAAGAACTCCAGATGGAGAGGAAACCGGGCAAAAGACCCAATAGCGCTGAATTGCAACGATCGCTCAATGCTGCGACAATACCGTAAAGAGACCAAAAACGCTAAAAGAGATAACTGGCGCGAGTTCGTAACGAAACATGAAAACGAGGAACCCTGGGGCTTTGTGTATTACCAACAGGCGGACAAACTCAGGGCAGAAAAGTCCTCAGCACACTTAGAAGCGGTGAAAACTCCACGAAAACAGTGGAAGAAACGACCGAAAGATCGAAGAGATGAGGACACGCCGGAGCAGCGTGAAATCAGAGAAAACATGAAAGTTGTGCCAGATACGGCCGATGCTCCGGAGAGAGAGACATAGCCGCGGCGATAAGAACAGGCCTCCATGTCTTCTCTCGGTAATAGAGAAGCTCTTTGAAAAGCTAATAAAGATGCGTTTGGAGAACACATTAGCAGCAGACAAAATCTCCGATCGACAATATATTCAGACATGGAAGGTCGACGGAGGATGCAGTTGTGGAACTGGGTCGGATGGTTTCCACATCTGAAAGTAGGTACACAATCGCACTGCTCTTCGATATCTCGGACGCATTTGACAATGTTTGGTAGCCTTTGGTTCTTGACGGTCTGAAGAGTTGAGACTGCCCTAAGAATATATACGAGATAATGCAGAACTATCTCAAGGACCGAAGGGTCAGGATTTCGGGTTGCAATTTCGTGGTGTCAAGAGAAGCGGAAAGGGAGTGCCCCCAGGGCTCGGTGCTCGGTACGGCTTGCTGGAATCTCATGTTCAATGGACTGCTAAAAGTGTTGGAGGTCCCAACCGAAGGTCGATTCATAGGATACGCTGATAACCTTGTTATCCTAGCGAGTGGCAACTCGTGAAGAGAAATAGAAATCGAATGTCAGCAAGTAGTAAACCTCGTAGAGGACTGTAGGCTAGCGAAGCTTCAGATCTCGGAGAAAAAGACCGAGGTTATTCTGCTCAGGAATGAGCAGAATTTGATACGAAATTCGTAAGGCTCCAATCGGAAGGAGAAAAGGTGACCGTCCGGATAGGAAAAAGAAAGAAAACAGATAGGTGGTAGATTTTATCAATAGACCACCAGTAATGAGTTTAGGAAACTCACGCATAGCATTCAGAAAGTCGATAAGATAATCTCGGCGTAAATCTAGATAGAGGCGTGAGAGTTAGATCACACTGCCAATTCGTCAGCGACACAGTTGCGGCACTCTTCGCAAAACTTAGCAGATTTGCAAGATCGGAATGTGGCTTGCAAAACAGAGCGCTCTTCACAATTTATTGGGGAATATTCGAACCGACAGTCGTATGCGGCTGCGGGGTGGATCGACTTGTGTACAAAAAGCGACATGCGAATTTTAAGAGCCGCGCAGCGCAGAGCTCTGATTTCTCAAACAGGCATATATCGCACGGCATCATGGGAATTCCTATGCGTAGTGACAGGACAAATCCCCATTGACATACTTCTTTTGATGCACAGAGCACGATGCCAGATTAGAACAAGTAGTAACGCTGAAATTGAAGAGGTTGTGATAGAAAGTACAGTAGAAGAAGACAATATAGAATACAAATAAGGAATGAGGCAATAAAAATGTGGCAGACTTGATGGGAATCTTCAGAGAGAGGTATCACATTCGTTTTCTTCCAAGATGTTCGAGAAAGATTGAGCGTGGTGGATTAGTCCCAACCACTAGTGCACGCAGATGCTTATAGGGCACGGAATCTTTCGTGCAAGATTGGCCTTGCTGGGACTCGTCAAAGCTGCTGCTGCTGCGGCACAACAGAGGATACAGTGCAGCATTTCATCATGGACTGCCCAATATTCGAGCAAAGAATCGCAATAAGGGAACTGGTTCTTATTGGCGAGTGGAGATGACCGGAGATCACGCGTCAGATCCGTTTCCGATACTGATTTCTGTAAAGAATTCCTACGGCTAAAAGGTGCCGAAAATAGCTCCTAAAACTGAACAAATTACTCGTAAAGATCATCCGCCTCCCTCAGGGTGAAGTAGCGCGTGGTCCATCGATTAGCTGGCGATTTTCAAACGCCAATGTTTGGGGATGGATCTCGGTCCGGGGAGTCGTTCTGCTGGCTGGACGAGACTCCACGGGAGCGGTCGACTTCCTAACCATCGCAATAATCTACCGCAAATCCCACTTCCGTACAGGGTCAGAAAGTGCGTCTGAGTCCGGGATGCAAATGAGTGAGCCTCCCCATGGTTTCCCGAAGACGCGGTGTGCATGTAAAGTTCCACATCCGACGGTCGTACATGTGCGGTCGGAAGACGTGGCAGTACGGGTACGCGCTGCGGCTAAATTGCTCATTTCTACAAGTTGAACCCGTAGGCGTTGCTGGGTTTTTCCATCGCCCGTCTCGAGACGGCTTTCGCGATGATGGTGGAGATGGTTTGTTGCATATCTCTCCAAGACCGGGTGACACAACTGGGATTGTCTTCGGGCGCCCTGGTTTCACATTAACTGTCCCTATCTACTCTTCCGCGCGGTGCATCACCTTGTCGTGGTGGGGGGGGGGGGCTTGCGAGCTTCGATGATCCTTGAAGCCATGCCGGGGACTAGTCCCCTGGCAGGTTTTACCATGCCGGAAGAGTTTGAGATGTCAGACTAAGTGTGTACCTACGTGTGTCTCAAGCTAAAGTGTAAGGCATGGTGCCGAGGGTTGCATGGTCGCGGGGACGTTAAACAGCGCGGTGTAAACGATCCGGGATATTTGCCGACCCCCCGAAGTACGGAGGCTTACCTGGTGGTGGGTATTGGAGGCTCTGCCCAGGTGGACTTCTTTTTCCGATCATTCTCGTGGGAACAATGGAAGACAAAAATATTAAAAACACATTTAGTGATAGAGAAATTACAGAGATTGTCGAAGTAGAAGAAGTAGGATGGAGAGTGAGACATAGCTCTGTCAATTTCGGGCTCCAGAAGAGTTAAAAGAGGCCATAAAGAAAATATGGATAAATTAGAGGATGTTGATGTCTCGAAATGAAATTTAATTTAAAAAAGGAAATGGAGCAATTCTTGTTTAATGAAGCAAATAAAATCAGAAAGATGGCAATAAAATTTATTATGGGTAAGTGGAACAAGTTAGAACATTTTATTTATTACATATTACGCAGATTGAAAATAGTATCTTAAGAGGAAGATTAGAAGAAAAAGAAAAAAAGAGGCAGAGGATGGAAAGGAAAATATAGAATATACTTACGCATCTGTTGCAATTGCTAAGCCTATCCTAATTTCTCTCTGTCTAGATTGGAACGTCAACCATCTAAACAGGTAATTCTCCTCCTGAAACCAGATAAGAAAACGGACAATAGAGATAATGACGAACTTAAATCTAATTTTTGCGAATTATTAAAAACGGAAAAGAATAAAATAAAAATTAAAACCGTTAGGAAAATGAGGAATAAAGGTTTAATAGCAGAATTTGCCGACGAAGAAGACTTAAGAATAATACGTAATTCTAATCTAGTTAAAATTGGCTTAAGAGCGGAGATGCCAAAGAAATCGGGTTCAATAGTAATCATGTATGACGTGGATAAGTCACTCTCAAAAGAAGAAATATATGATCAGTTATGAATAAAAAATATTGAAGAATATTTACAGAATAAAAATATTACAAGAGAGCAGATAAAATTCAGGTTTAATATTAAAACGAAAAATCCGGAGAAAATTAATTGGGTCATAGAATTGCCCCCAATAGTTTATAAAATGTTAATAAAACAAGAAAGAGTATATGTGGATCTTTTCTCTTATTGAATAAAAGCATTTTTGAATATATCTCGTTGTTTTAAATGTTACTCTTATGGTCATGTTGCCAGAAACTGCACAGCGCTTCAGCTTTGTAAGAAATATGGAGAGAAAGATCATTTAAAGTCCGCATGTCCTAATGAAGAAACTAAATGTATAAACTGTAAAAGAGGAAAAAGAAAAGACTTTAAGCACTCTATTAAAGATACTAAGTATCCGGAATATTTAAATTAAACTTATATTGTAAATGTACTCAATGGAATTAAAAATTTTACAGCTGAACGCTCAAAGGTCGAAGGAGGTCGCGAGTGATTTAAGAAGGAAAATTCAATGGACATTATCGTTGTGCAGGAACCATACTCTTTGTCTGGCAAAGTCAAATGTTATACGGGACTTATGTCTAGAGTATTTCAACCCAATGTTAGCGATCCAATGATTACCATAGTGGTCAATAACCCTAACGTAGATGTTCTGCAATTGAACCTGAAGAAATCAAGACATGTCATAATTCTTCTGATAATTACTGGTTACTGTGAATTTTATCTAATTTCGGCTTACTTTCAATTTTTCCATCCAGAACTGTATCTGAAAATTCTAGATAAATGTATTCGAAATACATTTATCTTTATCGATTTCTTGGTTTTTGCATACTACGGATGAAAGAGGCGACATGATTGAGGATTTTATGGTATCTAATAATCTAAGAATAATAAATCAAAGGAATGACTTTATAACATATGCTTCTCCTAGAGGAATGTCGAATACAGACGTTACAATGTCAACGGTAGAAATATCGAAACATATAAAAGACTGGCATATTTCCCCTGGTATGTCAATAAGTGATCATAACGCAATATTATTTAAAATTGTCTCATATAAATTAAAAAACTTCTTAGTGCAAAATGAATTATGTTTTAATTTAAAGCATGCTAACTGGGAATTGTTCGATTACGAATTGCGCGAGGCTTTCAACCATATCATTAAAAATAAATTGTCATCTTTTCCTACGGACAAGGCAGTAACTTTAGTGATACACTGTCTCCAGGAGGTTTGCAGGAACAGTATAGACATCAGAAGACTCTGTAGAAGGGCCCTGGTGGAATGACAGATCTTACATCTCTTAGGAAAAAGTTACAGCGAGCACGAACCCAATTACAAAAAAACGTACCTGCTGTCGTCCAGCCCGAGATAATTATTTTTTTTGAAAATGGATAGGCTAGGAAGGACGCTCCAAATACCCTCTCGCAGGGGGGCTCGCTGAGGCGTTCCTACGAGTCGGACGCACTGTGCAGATCCACGAGTGCGAGTCAACATCTTGAAAAAGACGCTATGACTTCGACTGCGTCCGTCGGTTCGTAATTTAGGCAAGAGAATTTAATTTCTTTTGCCAGGGACAGGACCATGTGCGAATCTTAGGATAGCGGGGAATGAAAGAGGGAGGAAATAACTAAACGATAATTTGAATTTTACATATAATTAATAATTTTAAAAACGATTACAAGTTTAATTAACTATAAGATCCGCGTCATTATTTCTTGTGTCGAAGTACATTTGCTTAAGATATATTTACATTTGATCATAAAAAAAAGGTGTTATAAATGTTCTTTTGTGTTCGAGATGAATAAAGGAACGGAGATTTATACATACGGAAATTCATATAATATAAATGTTCTAGAAAAGTTACGGATGTATTATTTAATTTTCGTGTACAAATTCGATTATATTTGTATGTTTGTTTACATTCTAATTATTCTTATCTTACATTGTTTAATATATTTAAATTTATATTTTGATATCCGTGTGTGGTTGTTTCGGAGAGGAGGTCGGATTTCTAATAATGAGATCTAGGGGAAGAGGGGAAGGAGTCCGGAGTTTGCAGAACTCCAAGGATTCCTTAGTGCGGAAATCTGAATATTGGGAATTTGTGTCATGGTGCTCTGGGAAGAGTGCACTGAAATCTGGAGGTGACCTAGATTCGGATGGTCTAATCGGGGAATAGGACGGAGGAGAGATGCACAGTGAATAAGGTCTTGTGCTGGAACAACTCGTGGTTTCTTCAGCACGTGTAAAAACTTCGGATATCCTAAGCGAGAGGTAGTTGGCTGATCGACGAGCTCGCTTATTGCGACGATAACGGAGGCTCTTCAAGGCTCGCCTCCGTCTCTGAGCGTCGGAAAGAGAGGATGATGTAGATCTCACTAGAAGAAATGGATTAGTTGGAATATGAAGAAAATGTCATAGGTCGTAAACCTTAAGGCTATTTCTGAAATATTTCAGGAAACTGAGAGATCCGACGGAGGAGAGAAATGAAGAAGGGAAAGAGAAAATTGTAAGAGAGAAAAAGAAAGAATAGATTTCCCGAATTATTCGGAGGCCATGAACCTGCTGAGTGCTCCACAACGCATAGGGAGTCAGAGAGGTCCGACGGCAAAGAAAGAAAGAGAAAAGAAAAAGAAAAAGGGAGTAGAAGTTGTCGAGAGCGCCGAGAACGCAATCACGCTCACCGCTGACAAAGCGGATTGCGGCAAGCGATGCTTTATCCGACGAATTATTATTTTACCAAGCGATAGCGATTACCAACGCTACCGTGCTAATCGCGCAAATATTGTGTAATCGTTCCACGTGAAGCAACTATTAACCGGGTTGCGCGGCCCTTACGCGGAAAACTGCCGCGCGACCCAGAAATATACCGCGAACGCTGACGAACATGTTGATGACACGGCAAGGACCGGCCGCCTGGAACAGGATAAAAACGGAAGACCGATATTAGGAGAGGAGAAGTCGAGATCCGCCGTGCCGTCACGTCTGTCGCGGTCCGAATTAAAAAGGACAATCTGTATCAAGTGTTAATAAAATTGATTGGTATTAAAACAAAGTGGTGAGCGCCTCCTTCCCGCCGACTCCTTGACCGATCCACCGAAACGACCCGCACAACATTTCTGGTGGCAGCGGTGAGATCATTTCGCAGCTACACCCAGTCATCTGGAAGGAACAAACGATCGGAATTCAAGGAAAAGGCCGGAAAAGAAGTCGACATCCCTGCAGCGAGAAAGAGCCGGTAGAGCCACAACGCAGAGCATATCAGTGACACCGGAGAAGCCACGACCTACCGCAACAGCCAGCGCCACGTCACAAACATGCGAATTGCGAGCGTAATGTAAGTCATAGAAAATTAAGGCAAGCGCATTAGATAGCGAGGGAAGCGTGTAGGTAGATGTCGAACGAGGGAGTTAACCAAACTCCTGCCCAAAGAAACACGTCGTGGTTACATAGTGCGTCAGCCAGCCGAGCGCTCAGCCCGAGCCCTCCGAGCCTTGAGCAGACGGAAAATTCACGCGATCCGTGCGATAACGTACGCCGCGATTTAAGTAATTATTATTCCGACGATAGTCTGACGAGTCAACCGGAATTACATCCGAACATTGTAATTGAACGCGTGTTTTCGCTTAGTGACATAGATAATAGCCTACTACCGAATAGTGAGAGACGCTCTATTACAACAGACGCAAGATCTGACCATAGCGACGGCACGAACGCAAGTAACCCTAGCCGCGGAGAGTTCTCATTGACATCTTACGACAGTAGCGTGTTCGATCCAACCGAATTTTACACCGCTTCACGAAACATAAATCCAGCGGAAATGGCAAATCAACCCTCGGGCACACCGTTAAAATCGATCGCGGAAGAACAACAAGTAGTAAACAAAGAATTGGACGACGAAGTAAAAAGGATGAGAGCCACTTTAAGCCAGGCACACTGGAAATCTGATCCGGCGGAATCTTCGCACGACGCGCGAGATGCAATGTTGGTCGAATTGATAGAAGGCATGCGAGCATTACAGGGCCGCATAAGCCAACTAGAAGTCGTTAAGTACGATCGGAGTGCAGAAAATGACGAACCGATAGAAATGACATACGGGCGTACACGGGATGATGTCCGAAATTCGCGAGATCCCGCACATACGTTTATGAAACTGAAAGAAGTCCGCGATATGATTCCGGAAATGGACGGATCATCGCGGAACCAAGTTCAAAAATTTTTAAATGCAAGCACGTACGCGATGAGCGAAATAAATCCTGCCGACGAAAAATCATTATTAAAAGCGATCTTGTGCACGAAACTAACAGGGAAAGCCATGCACAATTTCCAAACAAGGGATATACGCACGTTCATGCAACTGAAGTGCGAGATCGAGATGTGCTATTTGGCAAAGCGTAGCACTACGCACATTCAGCGAGAGTTTAACCCGTCAAAACCCGGGGAAAGCGCGCGAGAATACGGACTCCGCGTTGACAAACTAGCAATGGAACTCTATCAATCTATGGTAGAAGGACGCTAGCACACCGCGGAGCAACGAAAGGCAATCCTAGATACGATACAAGAATTAGCCCTAGAAAATTTCCAACTAGGATTACGTGACGAGATACAAACAATAGTACGATCCAGGAACTATACGAATTTAACAGCCGCGATGCTAGGCGCGACAGCTGAAGAAAAATTAAAAGGTAGCCAACCTATAAAAATGTACAATAACGAGAAAGCTAGAAGCAACCAAGAACAGTATAGAAACCGCAATCAAAAACTGGAGTGCCGCAAATGCGGTAGGCTAGGACATTTGGCGCGCGACTGTCGTTCAAGCCGATACACAAATAAATATCCGCTACCGCGAGCCGAACAATCGGCGAACGTAAATAATATCGAGAAATACTGCTCGTACTGCAAAAAGGCAGGTCATAAGCGCGACGAATGCTGGTCACTGAACGGCCGCCCGAGAAAGGGGCAGCCGAGACGCACGAGACAGGATAATGAAAAAGGGCGACAAATAAATACCGCTGTAATAATGAGAAAGAATAAGCAGCAAAGGGGGAGCGATGACCTATCGTTCACAAGCAGTGGCGACGACGAAGAAGAAGAGAAACCGAGAGCAAAGATAACGCGAACCGTACGCGAGCATCAAGTGACTCAGGTGAATACGCCTCACACAAACGCCACGTTAGACTTGATTACCCTGCCGATGCGAGAGACAAAAAAGGGAAAAACAAGTTTCCTCTTCGATACAGGCGCCACTTTGACATTAATAAAAGTAAAACGTCTCTATCTCCGCGTCGCTCGGTTTTGCAGGATAGCGTCGATCGGTTTTGTCAGGATTCGGTACGAGAAATAAAATATCGTGTCTTTTGATATTTCTAGGTTTATATTTACAATGCCTGACTGGCTGTTTTTATATTTACAGTATTTACATGTATTTCGCCGTTGGTACGGCGAAAAGACGCGCGGTTTCCACGTATTATATACAATCGTTTTTGCTCGCGGTCGGTTCTCCGAATTTCGTCGCGTTCTTCGATAGGCGCGGCGCGGGCGCGACGGTGCGCGGGGATTTCGGCCGGCTTGACGGATCTTTTTGACGGATCAGCTGCGAGTGTTGATATGACGGATCAGCTGTGTGTAAGGCTTATGACGTCTCGAATGCAGGAAGCTCCCTGCTTCTCGATCGTCAAAGGAATATGTGCACAAGGGCTTTCTTTGTGGAGCCCAGTTGAGAAGTTCTTCAACCTGTGAGTACTTGTGCGCTGGTGGATATTTAGAGGAGCGATCGGCCAGAAGCTCCTGGCACGATAGGTAGCACCCTAGATCGCTTTTTCTGGAGAGGATTCGGAATATCGAGAGCAGTGTCGGACTGGTAACTGTCTCGCTGGGAATCGGTCTCGTTTATCTCCCGGACTCGCTTAATATACCCGAGCCGGCCATCGGTCGGGTTTCGTCGGGAACGGGTCGGCCGGACTCGGGTCGGGGTAGTTTCCGGGGGATGTCTCGTCGGAATCCCCGCGATAATTCGCCGAACGCGCTCGGGAATTCCGCGAGGATGTTCGGTGGCGCGGTCGGTAGCGGGGCCGGCGGTGGTGGTCTTACCGTGTGTCTATTGTCTCACGTGGCGCGCACGTGAAGCCGCGTGATCATCGGTTTGCCGCGTCCGCTGTTCGACGGGCTTTTCTCGACGGTGGGATCGCGGAAGGATCGCCGTGTCGGCGCCCCGACGGTTGATCGGTCGGGGACATTTAATACTGTTAACAATTACTAGTAATTGAGGGGGGTGAGTCGGGTGTCGTTATAAAAGTAAGAAATCTAAAGGGAAACACACTAATGCGCGAAGAGCGTTTAGCCCTAACCGGCGTTACGGGCCACAAGATACACACACTCGGAAAGATAAAAGCAACGATAACGCTAGGAGACCGAGAGATATGGCACACTATGTATATGGTAAGAGATGACTTCCCAATAAATTATGAAGGGATACTGGGACTAGACTTTTCGAATAAACAGCAAGCGAAATGCGATCATGGGAAAAAACAAGTATTGGCAACACAACTTTCAAACTCTATCCGTACAAGAAAACCATGCTAACGCCTCGCAGTGAAACCATAATTCAGGCAGTAACCGATCGGAATAGTATTGGAATAATAAATGCAGTCGAAACCAAACCCGGAGTTTTCATAGGAAATTGTTTGGTCATACCAGAAGAAAATGTATGTCCAATAAATGTGATAATGAATAATGTGATAAATACCACGGGAGAATCCGTGGAGATAACAACGCCGCTAGTCACGGTGGACGAGATAAAGACAAAAGACGCCGCACACATGTATACCATGGAGGTGTCAAGTAACGAAACAAGCGACGAGCCCATTTAAGCTCGTAAAGAAAAATTGCACAGACAAATGCGAACCGAGCATTTAAATAAAGAGGAAAAGGAAACCTTGCACTAGATTTGCGAGGATTTCTGTGATATCTTCCACCTAGAAAACGACCGCCTATCGTACACTAACGCAGTAGCACATGAAATAAATACGCGAGCAGATAACGCGCCGGTGAATGTCCGACCATATAGATTACCAGAGAAGCACAAGGCAGAAGTAAATAAACAGATAGCGAAAATGCTGGATGACGAGATAATCCGTCCCAGCACGAGTCAGTGGAACGCACACTTACTAGTAGTACCAAAGAAATTAGACGCATCTGGAGAGCGAAAACTACGAATAGTTATGGACTTTCGGAAATTGAATGACTTAACAATTGGCGATTCTTTTCCGCTCCCGAATATCACTGACATACTAGACCAACTAAGAAACGCGAAATACTTTACAACATTGGATTTAGCGGGATACCATCAAATCCCCATGCATGAGGAACACAAACAAAAAACAGCATTCTCCACACCTTACGGGCACTACGAATTTAATAGAATGCCTTTTGGATTAAAAAATGCGCCTGCAACATTCCAGAGACTTATGAATTCCGTACTAACCGGATTACAAGGCCTCAAATGTCTAGTCTATCTAGATGACATCGTAATATATGGACCAAATTTGAAAGAGCATAACAAAAGACTAATTGAAGTATTCAAAAAACTAAGAAACTACAATCTGAAACTACAACCGAATAAATGTGAATTCTTAAGAAAGGAAGTGACATACTTAGGACACATTATCTCCGAAAACGGTATAATACCGGATCCTGCGAAAATAACGGCCGTAGCAAACTTTCCAATACCAAAACGGGTAAAAGATGTGCAATCCTTCATAGAATTAGCCGGGTATTATAGAAGATTCATCGAGAATTTTTCGAAGATAGCAAAACCACTGACAAAACTAACAAAAAAGGATGAGAAGTTCGCTTGGACAGCAGAACAACAGAACGCATTCGAAACATTAAAAGAAAAGTTAACGATCACACCAGTTCTAGCTTACCCGGACTTCACTAAACAATTTATAGTAACGACAGACGCATCCGGATAGGCCATCGGAGCAGTATTGTCGCAAGGGCCAGTAGGCCAAGACCGACCAATTGCATACGCAAGCAGAATTCTGAATAAAGCGGAACAAAACTATAATACAACGGAGAAAGAATTGTTAGCCATAGTATGGGTCGTCAAACACTTTCGACCGTACCTCTATGGAACAAAATTTCAAATAATTACAGACCACAAGCCATTGATCTGGCTATTTAGTATAACAGACCCTGGTTCACGATTAATCAGATGGAGGCTCAAATTAGAAGAGTACGACTATGAGGTGATACACAAGGCAGATAAAGGCAATACAAATGCTGACGCGCTCAGCAGAAACCCGATCGCGCCTGACACACAGATAAACAGCATCGAGCGCGACAAGGAAGAACGCGAATATAACAAAGAAGACAAGGAGCAAATAATGTACGATTATCATAATGCCCCCCTCGGAGGACATCAAGCCGTAACACGTACCGTAAATCGAATACGACTAATGCACAACTGGCACGGACTAATACGAGATGTGGAAGAATACATCGCCAAATGTGAATATTGCCAGAAAAACAAACTAAGCAAGAAAACCAAAATGCCTCTAGTACTGACCGACACGGCAGAAAGACCGTTTCAAAAATGCGCCCTGGACATCGTAGGACCACTCACGGTCACCATGAAAGGAAATAAATACCTACTAACATTTCAAGACGACTTAACAAAATTTAGTAAAGCAATATCGATATCAGACCAGGAAGCAAACACGATTGCCAAAGAGTTCACCACAAAAATAATATGCGAATTCGGAATACCGGAGACAGTACTGACAGATCAAGGAACGAACTTCGTCAGTGAAATGTTCAAGGATGTATGCACCCTCCTAAAAATAACGAAAATTCAAACAACCGCGTACCATCCTGAAAGCAACGGAGCCCTGGAGAGATCGCACAGAACTCTGATCGAATACTTAAGGCACTATATAAATGAGGATCAAACCAACTGGGATGAATGGATACCATACGCGATGTTCACGTACAATACGACACCGCATACAGCAACGGACTATACACCGTTCGAATTGATGTACGGGCACCGAGCAACATTACCTACGGCCCTGGCAGCCGCCGAAACCATATTACACATACGATAACTACGCGCAAGAACTAAGAGGACGACTCAGAGCCACACAGAAAGTAGCAAAAGAACATATTCGCGAAGCAAAACAAAAGGCAAAAAAAAACTATGCAGATAAAAATACGAATACTAAAACCTTCAAAGTAGGAGATAAGGTCCTCCTGCATGACGAAGCAGTGCGCAGAGGACGATCGAAGAAATTGGAAGCACCATGAATAGGTCCATATCAAATAATCGAGAAAACATCTGATGTTAATTACAAAATTAAACAGAAACGAAAAATTACGACGGTGCACGCGAACCGACTCAAACTATTCATCGAAGATTAGCAAACAACGCATACGAATAATTACCCGCAAAAAAGCAAAAAGCAAAAGCAGTAAAATAACGACATTAATAATAAAGACAGCATAAATTAGAGTTAGTAAAAAAAAAACTACAGGACTCACCAGTCACGCAGGACAGCGACGAACCGCTGCCTGGTGGCAACGCAAACCTGCACCCTCAACGAGTCGCGGGGGTAGAGCTCCTCGCAGACGGGCGGAGGGGGCACAGGAGACCTCTCAACGCAGATCGTTTGAACACGGGGACGATACTCCCCCATCCAGACGACCGTGGACGGCCACCTGGACGACATCCTCAAGGCTACCCGTTGGGCCGCCAGACGGTATGACCGCCGCACGCATTCACCACACATGATGGGAACATGTTCCCGACCACACCTAGTGCACTGCATGATGGAAAATAAACTAAGAAATAAACAAAAAACCGTCCACGACGCGCGATAGACCACGGTCGACGGCAGACTGAACAAAATAATTTATAATGTTAACGTAGCACACAAAAAATGCACGACGAGGATTCACGGAAAAGTAACCTGAATCCTAAACTTGCAGAATGCTCCTTATGTGGAGAAGAGCAGGACAAGCGACACCTGACTCTCGGCATAATCTTGACTGGGAATTGTTCTCACATCAGCCAGGAATCTACTACGAGGAAATCGGTCAGCTGAGACAGGCTGAATCGGCATGGAGATTAGTGATAAAACTGAGCGCAAAAGAATTAGAGATCAGACACCAGCAATTGCAAGACTATATGGAGGAAACCGCAATACAGTGCCGAAAAGTAATAGGCAACGCCCAGTTAGGTTGCCGAAACATTATGAGGATAATAGAAAGAAAAAACAAATTGATCACGCTGTTGACACAAGTAGAAACGCTATACAAAACGACTGACAAACGACGAGGACTGCTAGATGCGGTCGGGTCGGTCAGCAAAATATTATTCGGAACGATGGACGCCGACGATCAGAAACTAATAGACGAGCAACTGCAAACGTTACGAACAAACGGCAAGGTATTGCAGCACGCAGTAGCAAATCAAATAAAAGTAATCAACGCCACAATAGCGCACTTGGACGAACTAGAAAATACTCTAAATTATAATGAAAATCTGATAATGAGTGCGACAAAACGACTAGAACAACGATTGACCGAGTCCACACTACAGGCAGACGTAGACGAACACTTACTAATCCTGACAACGATAATGAACGATTTAACGAAGGACACGGAAAATGTAATAGACTACCTGACATACGGGAAAAACAGAATGATACCGACACGACTACTACCCATCAAACATATAATAACAGCCCTCAAAGAAGCGGCTACACAATTAACCATGGGATTACACTTTCCTTTTAAAATCCAGATTGAGCACTGGCAGATCATATACACATACATCACTTTTAGCGCGTATTCAGATGGTCCATACATATACACAATCTTGCGATTTCCGGTAGTAGCATACCCTACATTTAAACTAGTTAAAGCAATACCGTTACCAGTACACGATCATGCGAATGTATTCGCCTACATAAAAATAAACCATTCCTTGCTAGCTATAGATAAAGAGAATCACCACTACAAATTACTAGAGGAAGTAGAGTTAGAACGCTGCATACGAGAAACAAACACATACACATGCGAACAGAACTTCGCGACATATTATGCGGAAACAACAGCACCATGCGAGGTGCAAATATATACACATACACCGGGACAGCTCAATTACTGCGAAAAGAATCATATGATATCTAACACACCGTTGTGGATAGCATTGACGGAGGAGCAAGCGTGGCTCTACTCCACGGCACACAAGCAAGAAATTAGCATTAAGTGCGAAAAGCAAATAGAAGAGAAAATCATATTAGAAGAAACCGGAAAAATAAAACTAAAAGATAATTGCAAACTAATCACACCAAATGTAATATTAAAAGCACGAAAAATTGAGGGAATAAAATATATCCAAAACTACCTCCCCGAATACAATATAACATTAGAAATAAAAAATAAAGACACCGATAAGAATAAGCTAGCGAAAACCGACACGTTACGACAAATAATTAAGAACCCCGTAGATTTAACCAAGTTAAGCATAAGTCTAAAAGAAATAAGAGAAACTCTAGAAGATAGCGATTATAACTTACTCAAAAATAAATACACTGTATACTCTATGGGAACAGGCACCTGCGTAGTAATAATAACTATAATAGGATTAATAACATGGCGCACAAACAAAAACAAAAATAAAAAGCAAAAGAAAAGCAAGACCGCACAGAGGCGCCGCGACGATGCTATGTTATATTAGTCATAAGCACACGATTATATTACAGTTACGCGACAACATATGTAAACTAACAAGTAAGATCACCTTCCATCGAAGAGAGGGAGGGATGCCGCGAGCGCCAAGTAAAGGACACATGGAAGCCGAACCCCCATGGTTCCCTTCCATCAAAGGGGGAGGGATGTCGAGAGCGCCGAGAACGCAATCACGCTCACCGCTGACAAAGCGGATTGCGGCAAGCGATACTTTATCCGACGAATTATTATTTTACCAAGCGATAGCGATTACCAACGCTACCGTGCTAATCGCGCAAATATTGTGTAATCGTTCCACGTGAAGCAACTGTTAACCGGGTTGCGCGGCCCTTACGCAGAAAACTGCCGCGCGACCCAGAAATATACCGCGAACGCTGACGAACATGTTGATGACACGGCAAGGACCGACCGCCTGGAACAGGATAAAAACGGAAGACCGATACTAGGAGAGGAGAAGTCGAGATCCGCCGTGCCGTCACGTCTGTCGCGGTCCGAATTAAAAAGGACAATCTGTATCAAGTGTTAATAAAATTTATTGGTATTAAAACAAAGTGATGAGCGCCTCCTTCCCGCCGACTCCTTGACCGATCCACCGAAACGACCCGCACAACAAAGTGTAAGAAGAACGACAGAGGATAGAAAGGATGTAAGGGAGAAATGAGAAAATATAAGGAGAAGAAACCCAAAAAACTATTATTAGAGAATTTGACTATGTGTAGTCAAACTTACTGTTATTCTGGAATATATATTTTATATGGAATATATATATATTCTGCCGGAGACTTGGGACCTGCGAGATGATGAAGGTGGAAGCGGTGTCGCCAGGAACCTTGGTCACTTGTACTTGGTGCAAAAATATATTTCGACTGACACCGACTGATTAAATTACTGACAAACTGACGGATTGAAACTGTTCTGATCGCGTGAAAAAAAAGAAGTAGCAGTGCGCGTTCCGTGCCTTTAAGGGCACTATATATATATATATATATATATATATATATATATATATATATATATATATATATGATTTTATTGAGGAAAATATCTGTACACATGTTGTTCTTCCGCGATTAGAATAATAGGGATTATCCGCTTAGCCAAATTCTAGTAACTGACCCCCGGAAGAGATCAGTTGTGTAACCGTCGCGATCTAACAGAGTAAAAGAATATGTGTCACTCGTTTATCCGCTTAATTAAATTCTAATAACTGATACCCGAAAGAGAAGAATCGTGTAGTCATCACAACGTAACACTGCAATTAGAAAGATCTTCGAAAGAGTAATCGTTAATAGAATTCAAAATCTATATGAGGAACAAGGACTTAGTGCGGAAACGCAATTTGGTTTCAGGCCTGGACGTGATGATGCTTTAAATAGAGTAGTTACGTTAATTAGAAACAGTGAAAAAAAATATGCCGTAGTTATTTCTTTTTATATCGTAAGAGCATTTGACAATCTCTGATGGCCTGCAATTTTGAAGAGATTAATAAAAATAAACTGCTCAAATCAAATATTTAATATCCTAAAACAGTATTTCAATAAAAGAGTGATGATTTTAACGTCAAAGCATAATAGCGTAACTAAAGAGATGTCCACAGGGATCTATTATAAGCCCCGCAGCATGAAACTGGTGCATGGACGAGCTATTAACTCAACTGAAGGCCTTAGAGGAGAGCGATATATATGCAACTGCGTATGCGGATGATTTGACAATAATTATTCGTGAAAACAGCAGATTGAAGATAGAGAAGAAAGCCTCTATAGTGTTAGACATCATTCAGGAGTGGTGCGTAATACACAAGCTACAAATTGCTATCGATAAAACAAAAGCGTTACTAGTAAAAGGAAAATTTCATGAAGGTAGAATGTCAAGGCTATTTGTGCAAAATAAAAGAATCGATTTTGTAAATGAATATAAATATCTCGGTATATACATTGATAAAAGATTAAGCTTTATGCCGCACGTACAATATCTAAAAAATAAAATTAGTGCTGTCCAGCATATTAAGAAGAGCAATCCAAGATGAATGGGGATTAAAAAGAAAGGCATATAATTTACTGTACAGATATCTATATATACTGATGATTGTGTATGGCGCAAGTATATGGTTCGATAGGACATCCCAATCATGTAGAAAGAACATTAAATTCGATCCAGAGGAAGTTATTAGTAGCCATGACTCGGGCGTGTAGAACGTTTTCTATGGCGGCAATGCAGATTATTTCAGGATGCATGTTACTAAAACTTGAGATAATTCAGAGAGCACTAATAACTAGAATTAGAAATTAAAAAAAAATTGGGATACTTACTATTTCGATCCTAATAATACCTGCCAGATGGATACCTGAAAGAAGAAAAAGACAAATTATTAAAAATTGCACTCTATAATGGCAAACTTACTGGAATGAAGAACAGCATGGAAGAATGACTTATAAATTTATCAAAGATGTCAGTTTTTTTGATAAAAACTGTGAGTAGTTTAAATCAAGTAGACTATACGTTGACATAATTACGGGCTATGGGTCTATTAATAAATCGTTATATGAGCGAAATTGTATCGAATCGCCCAATTGCCCGAAATGCACAAAGACAGACGAAAGCGTTAAACATATGTTGTTTTGTTGCCTACTCTATAACGAAATAAGAGGAGAAAGCATCTTGGAAAAATCACAAGTCACAAGACACATCGGAAAGTTTCCTGAAAAACGAGGATACTTTTAAATGCTTTAGTACATATGTCACAGAGATGTTTAAAATAAGAAGATTGTTCGTATGTGCAAATTTGTAAATATATGTGTAAATATTTCTATGAATTGTAAATATTATATATCTGTAAATACTTTATTAAATTGTAAATATAAATATGAATATAGTAACTTATTAGTTAATGTATATAAATGTAGCAGCCTGCCTCCACGAGGTTAGGGACGGGCAACGTCCAGATTATATAATTGGGGAGCAAAGTGGCTGATGTATGGATGAGTGGATGAATGAGAATGTATGAATGAACCAAAAGAATACCTCTGTAGTAAGAAGCTGAGATCCAAAATAACTAAATAAAGATCTTCATATTGAAGTAATATAACAAAATAAGAAGAAAAAGATAAATAAAGAGGAATATGGCGGAGATGAGCGAATAGCTCGGGAGCCGCAAGTGTGAATGTAAATTTTGTGTGTGTGTGTGTGTGTCCCTATCTACTCCTCCCCGTTGTGCATCACGTCGTGATGGGGGAGCTTGCGAGCCTCGATGATCCTTGAAGCTATGCCGGCGGGAGCGAGTCCCCTGGCAGGTTTTACCATGCCGGAAAGGTTCAAGATGAGAGGTCTAAGTATGTACCAACGTCCCAAACCAAGGTGGAAGGCATCGTGCCGAGGGCTGCATGGCCGCGGGAACGCTAAGCAGCGCGGTTGTCAACCCCGTAAAGATATCTGGCGCAATCCCAGTAGTTTAAGTCGTCTTACCGTAGTATAGAGGGCTCTGCTGCAGTGGACAAAATGACCTATCACTCTCGTAGGAACTCTATGGATTGTAAAAATTTAAAAATTTCTAAAAACGCTGTAAGAGATGATGAAATGTCGGAGGTTAGCACTGTCAATTATCCGGGAGACTTCACGAATTCTTCTCTGTCGGAAAAAGATAACGATTGCTAATCGGAAAACGAAGCGCCACGAACAATCTAGAAAGACCCTAAATAAATATATAAAAATTCCTCTCGCGATACTTCTCGCTATCAAAAAATAATTCTTTGCGAAAGACAGCTTTGTCGGCGCCGACAGATTTATAACATACTGATAAAATTCAAAATATTAACAAAATCAAATTCTTGACGGATGAGAAACGCGTCGGATCGAGGGGGACACCTCCCAAACTGGTGGGGAAACTAAGGGAACGCCAATCAGAAGAAGAAGCGATTAGCCGTTGGCGCGCACACCAACGAATAATTGAAGGTGTGGAATGGCGGATGAAATTTTCACTAACAAATTCCGTCATTCGCTAGGAAATCCGGAAACATAAAAACAACTACAATTCACAGAACATCGCTCCCCTCCTTCCCTTATACTCGCAATTTTTCTAAACTATCATTCGACAAACTAACGCGGAAATTCATCACGCCCTCAGATATTCCCTTCCAGAACCCTTTATAAACCGCGACTTGGAGCGGATCGCTCTCTTCTCTTCGCTCCATACCTTCGAGAACGCGACCATTCGAAGCTGTTATCGAAAAATTCCCAGTTATAATCTGTGCGCGAACTTCAATTTTCGTGTGATTTACGATCCAGCCAAGGCATCATAGCTCTCGTCCATCACCTGCGCCCCGCCATAGCAAAAGTAAGTTCATTTTTATCATTTTTTTCCGCGATTGAGTGGCTGTTTAGCGATTTTGATTGTTTCCTTAAATCACTTCAACATTCCAAATTGGCAAGTCGCCGATTGATTCGATGAAACTGCCTCCCCCAATTTCTCAACATTCCAAATTGGCAAGCCGCCGATTGACTCGGTGAAGCTGCCTTTCCCGATTCTTCAACATTCCAAATTGGCAAGCCGCCGATTGACTCGGTGAAGCTGCCCTACCACGATTCCTCAATTCTTTTACTTCTCTCAACTCATCACTCACTCTCTCTCTCACCTAACTCTTATATTTACATAGTGAACTAAACGAAAGCCAAACAAACAAACGAACAAACAAACGAAGCGGGCATTGCAGCACCGTCGGGAGAAGCAAAACAAACGAATTCGTCGCGAAACCGAACACGCCGAGGAACTCGCGGAGCGGTTAATCAAGATAGAACTGAGACTCGCTAACATCTCTTTGCAAGAATACACCTCCGCCCTCCGCTCCGCGGCTGAATTCGAATATCAATAGACTCTAGAGAACTTCGACGTGGAGAAGTTCTATCATCTCGTCCGCCAATTTCTTCGCTCTCCCGCTCATTCACCACCGGGAACCTTTTACATAAAAAGAAAATTTAAGCCCGACAACCAGTTTTGGGAGCAAATCTCAAAACATCAACTTCGCGATACAACACGATACTATCTCGATGTACATTTCCCGCGATCCTCTTTTCTATTTCATTCCTTTCCACAGCGCTCACCCTAATCCTCCCCCACACCTTCAACCTGATCCTGTTGACATACTCGGAATAACCAACTTTTTGCCCCAATTAGAGCAATTGAGAATTTAGAGACCGGATTTTCAATTATATAAAGTTTTATGTATGAAAGTTTTGTAAACAATGATTTTCCATATTCAAATGTAGAGAGCGGATTTTCAATTATATAAAGTTTGTGTATGAAAGTTTTGTGAACAATGATTTTCCGTATTCAAATGTAAAGAGCGGATTTTCAGTTATATAAAGTTTGTGTATGAAAGTTTTGTAAACAATAATTTTCTATATTCAAATGTAGAGAGCGGATTTTCAATTATATAAAGTTTGTGTATGAAAATTTTGTAAACAATGATTTTTCATATTCAAATGTAGAGAGCGGATTTTCAATTATATAAAGTTTGTGTATGAAAGTTTTGTAAACAATAATTTTCCATATTCAAATGTACACTCTAACATTTGCTACTTCGTACGAGCGTAGAGTTAAGATGTTGTATTTCCTTTTTTTATTATTAAATCGTAATTAACCCGAATTGCGTTTCTATTTATTTACTTAAAGAAAAATCTTGAACCATTCACGGCTTCTTGAAGATCGCACGAGGTCCATCCCTGGTTAAAGAGATTCGGTTCTCTGACCTAACTCGGTTCTCTGACCTAACTAAAAACGGACCACTGACTACGCTAGTGCAGGTAAGGGATTATAGCGTCACCAACGTTGACCCATTCCCTGTGCTCTTAGGGCGCGTTCGACTCGCGGATCGACCCCACGATGTCGATCCGGGAGAGCAAAAACAGTTCCGTGCGTCCACTCGAGTTCTCCCTCCTGACCAAAAAATATTATTTCTCCTCTCGAACCTTGGACGTAACAGAATAATTTTTGGGGGCTCGTCCGGGATATTGAAGTGTGATCTTTAACGGGAATGAGTACGAGGTCAAGTTTGAATAAGTCCGAAGTAAATGAACTTTATAAACTCGGTTTAGAGAGTGGCGGTAAACCCAAATCGAGCACATCAAAAAGGTACACACATCCACTCCATCTAAATCCCCCGCTTCCAAACATGTCACCTTTTCTCTGGAGGACACTTTGATAGCGGAGGAACGGTTCGAAATCGTTTGCGAAACATTTGAATCTAACATTCCCGCATGCGAAATATCATCAGCTAGTAATAATTCTGATAATTTTGATGAAAAAATAGAAAATTTGGAATCTTTAAAAATGACACAAAATAATCCTTTTGCTACGCTAAAATACACCGTCGACGCCATTTCGTACTTTGACGGACAAAATATTCCATTGAATTATTTTATCGAAGGTTGCGAAGAAGCGAAATCTATGCTTCCTGATGAGGCCGAGCCTCAATTTGCTAAAATCATTAGAACGCGTATAATCGGAGAAACACGTCGAACCATTCAAGATCAAGACTTTAACAGTGTTGCCCAACTCACTAAACATTTAAAACAAATTTACGGTCCTTCGAAAAATGTCTATCAACTACAAGGGAAATTGGGATGTATCTATCAAGGGAACGACGAAGACGTGATAACATACGCGAATAGAGTAAAAATTTTGGGAAAGCAAATACTCGAAGCATATCGAAGTTCGGGACCTTCTATTCCCGAACAAAATATTAAAGATTCATTAGAAAAGGATATGTGCAAATACTTTATCAAGGGACTAAAGTCAGAAATCGAACAAAGAATGTTAAGAAATCCACAGATGGATGTTAAAGCAATCGACGCAATACGCATAGAAAGAGAATTGAGAGAAAGAGAATGTGCAATGTCAGATTTACGGCGCGGTAATATCGCAAAAACGCAAAATATTAGTTTACAATGCGAGACTTGCCAAATTTGTTATAAAGACGGACATTTAGCCAGCAACTGTAGAAAATTCATTCAAAATTCACAATAGAATGAAATACTTATGAAATACTAATTTGTCAGATTTGTAAAAAATGTGGTCACGATGCTAGTAATGTGGCACGATGCGGGTCGAATGCGCGACCCGCAATCACGTCGAACTGTTAACGTAATACGAGAAAATACAATCGTCTGTCAGTTGTACTCTAAAACCGGTCATAATGCGAAGTCATGCCGTAGTACTAATCAAAATAAGCCTCTCTTGATTGGACAACTTACCAGCAAGAATCTTTTGAAATACTGAAGCAAAAGCTATGCGAAGAACCTGTATTGCAATATTCCAACTATTCCAAACCTTTTATATTAACTACCGACGCCTCAGGTATAGCCATAGGCGGGATCTTATCAAGGAGAGATAAACAAAGACCGCCCAGTCGCATACGCGTCGCGGACATTAACCGATAACAAGTTAAAATACGACACTTATGAAAAAGATGCATTAGCCATAGTATATTACGTCAAATACTTCCGGCCTATTTATATGGACGAAAATTCATCTTGGTCACCGATCACAAACCATTAATGTGATTCAAAAACGCACAAGACACAAATATGCGCATGGAGATACTCCGATGGAGATTAAAACTAGCGGAATACGATTACGATGTTGTATACAAAGTAAGAAAAACTGTAATGTAAACGCTGATGCGTTATCCAGAAATCCGGTGAATTTTGAAGAAATGGATTGCAATCGAGTGAGAAACCAACATCGTTCTGGAGTATCGGTCGTGGGGATTCGAAAGAATACATGTATATATGTATATTGTAATATACGTATATGTATCATGTATTGTTGACATGTTATTCTAAATATGTTATTTGTGATAAATATCATCACATGCCTCGGTAGTAGAAAGGATAAGATACCTGCCCGGTAAGCAGGAGATCCAGATTCGATTCCTGGCTGAGGTGGTATTTTTTCGCAAAATGATTGCGAGTTTTTCACGACTGGTTCGTAGTCGGGCCCCGCTGTGACGCACACCCTCCCTTCTTATTCGGGGGCTCGAGTCATGCTTGATGCAATCTCTCCTGCCGCCCTGCAGAGGGACTCATTATTCTTTCTTCACCTGTTTGAAAAAACTGCGGCTTCGCCGCGCTTCACTCAGAGGGAATAATTGGTTTTTCCGGCTCTACTTTGCAACGAGAGAAACCCCGTGTAGCTTCGATGATGTTGGCGACTGAGAAGTGATGGGATCGAACAAGCGTAAGCGGTGGAGCACTGGCGCACCAGGAGGATTATTTGTATATTTACCAATGGCGTTGGAGGGTGTCGCCGCTGCGGTCCGACTTGCATCCATCGAGTGAAAGACCAACATCGCTCTGGAGTACTGGTCGTGGGGATTCAAAAGAATACATGTATATATGTATATTGTAATATATGTATATGTATCATTGTATTATTGACATGTTATTCTAAATATGTTATTTGCGATAAATATCATCACATGCCTCGATAATCGAAAGGATAAGAGCCTGCCCGGTAAGCAGGAGATCCAAGTTCGATTCCTGGCTGAGGTTAGTACAACCGAAATAACAATTTAAATTTTATATATCTTCCCGCCCTTTTGCGGTTTTAAAGCGTTGACATATGGCCTTCTAAAATGCCATACGATTTGGCGTTTGATGCACATAACCTCAAAAATCAGTAGTGTTCACAATGGCAATAACAAATGAGCATATTCGATTTTCCATCCACTTCGCGTTTCATCTGAAGAAAAATGCTGCTGAAGCCACTGCAATGATTTGTGCTGCATATGGAGAGAACGCTGTAAGTTATGCTACATGTAAAAGATGATATCAAAAATTTCGCCAAGGAGATTTCAGTCTTGAAGATGAACCGCGTGCTGGACGCCCTCAAAAGATTGAAACGGACGAATTGCAAGCACTGCTGGATATAAACTCTGCGCAAACTGAAAAGGAGCTTGCAGAACAGTTTGGCGTTACGCAGCAAACATTTCCGTACGTTTATATACGATGGGAAAGGTTCGGAAGGAAGGCAGATGAGTTTCCGCATGAATTGTCCGAAGACAACAAAAATCGTCGGCGTGACACTGCACTCACTTTGCTTTCAAAGTTCCGGAAAAAAGATTTTCTGCACAAAATCATTACAGGTGATGAAAAGTGGATTCTTTATGATAACCCTAAATGTAGAAAATCATAGGTTGACCCTGGTCAACCTTCGACATCGATGCCAAAGCCCAATATCCACGCCAAGAAGGTTTTGCTCTGTATCTGGTGGGATTGGAAAGGTGTGTTGTATTACGAGTTGTTACAACCGGGTGAAACAATCACGGCAGACCGCTACCAACAACAATTGACCAATTTGAGCGATGCATTAGAAGAAAAGAGGCTATTTACTGGCCAAGGACGTCGTAAAGTGATCTTGCTTCATGACTTGCTCGACCACATGTTGCGAAAGTGACTCAGGACCATATCTTTGCGTTAGGCTGGGAACTTCTCCCGCACGCGGCGTATAGCCCAGACATGGCGCCTTCCGATTACTACCTATTCCGGTCGCTGCAGCATCATTTGGCTGATACACATTTCGTGAGATTTGAAGAGATTCAAAAATGCATTGATGATTTTATCGCTTCGAAGCCAGTGAGCTTCTATCGTCAAGGAATTCGCAAGCTACCCGAAAGATGGCAAAAGGTCGTTGATGCAAACGGGAAATATTTCGCTGATTAATATTTTCTTGTTTGTTTTTGAATAAAGATTGAATTTTACAAAAAAAGGTCAGAACTTTTTTGTACACCTAATATTTAATTTCTTTGTTAATTCTGTCAGGTCTGTTGCGTCTTGTATAACTTTTAATTTAATTTCTTCTGTTTTATTTACCTTGAGAGTTTCGCTTAGTAATGTAATGTTATATTCTGGTAAATAAGTTTTTATTTCTTTTCCCTTGTTGGTACGTGTTGATTTTATTGTCACGTCTGATATAACTATTTTACAATTACTTGATAACGTTATTTTTTCTGTATTTGTAATAGTTCTACGCATTTCCTTATTATTTTTACATAAAATTGTAATAGTTTGTTTCGCTGGTGTGGAATATAACCAAGAATATGAATTACTTAAGGCTATCCATATGCTATTTTTTATTGTTATATGTTTAATTTTACAATTGTTATAACAGTTGTCGTTTTCTACATATATATATATATATATCTATTTCGCATAGCGGGTCGGTTTTTACATTTCTAATTGGAAAGATTTGTTCACACAAGTAGTTTGTATTTATTTGCTTGCATTGTCTTAACTTTTCGTGAGTCAGTTTTGCGTACGTGTATCTGTCAGTATCCAAAGCTATTAATGGATTGTTCGTTTCAATTAATGCGGATATGTTTTGCTTGTGTGGTACCGGTAGCGGTATTATGTTTAATATTTCGTATAGTGGAAGTGAAATTAGTGGGAAATGTAGGATTGTACGTTTGTTTTGTCACAGTGCGCGCTCATTTTCGTTACCTTTTCTATTGTAGGCCAATCCTCTTCCCTTATTTTAAATGGAAAATATGATCCTTGCGGTATTTGTGTGATTGCTTCCTTAAGATTCTTCATTATTTCTTCTAACAGTATTAGTCGCGAGTGTAGTTTTCCATTTTTTATCGCAGTTAGATATTATAGTGTGTCCTCCACATTTTGTGTCACTTCGTCAAATTTTGCGTTGATGATTATAAAGTGTTCTTTTATGTTTTCGCTACTTATTTCCGCTGTTAGTGCCATTTCTAATTTTTTGATTGCGTTAGCTAAATATTTTCATTATTTTGGATTATTTTCTCGTGATTACTTATATGCGCTATTGTCGCGTTTATAATTTTAATTTGATTTTTTATTATACATGCTCTGTGGTTTGTTGTTTGTTATGTAGAATATTTAATTGTTCATTGATTAATTTTCTGTCCTCATTGTCTACTGTTCCGAATAATGTTTTGGCAATAGTTCCTATTCCATCTATCAGCCCTCGTTTCGTTTTTGTATCTTGTGTCTTTTATATAGAAAGTTTATTCTTTTTGTTAAATGTTTTAACCGCTGATAATTATTTTCAATTATGATATTATAGTTATGACATGACCCTTTGTTTGTAACTCATAACATAGTGCATATGTTTTGTGTTTTTAGAATGTATCCTTCTATTTGCTCTGCTCGTTTTTCGATTGGTGAGATATCTATTTTTATAACTGTTTTCCAGAATGAATCGATTATGTTTAGTTTTCCTATTTCCTCAAAGTATATTCCGGGATGGTGTTTGAACCTCTCTACTTCAAATGGTAGTTTTTCTTCTCCTTCTCCATTGATTATCCATATCTGTATTCTGCAATGTTAAAATAAAAATTCTTATTTCTCATGAAGAGTTTGGTGTTCGAAATCGACATTTCTTTTTTATCATATTCCCTGGCGTAATATTACTTTATTCTTATTTCACTATCTTAGTTAAAAATATTCTCCTGTGAATCTGTTGAGCTTGCTTTTTATAACGTTTATTATTTCTTTTGGTGCCCTTTTTATTATATCAGTGTTAGGTATTCCGTGTGAGTCTTCTAATATTTCATTCTTTTGCGATGAGTCCTTTGACTGCGTCTCATCAGTTGTCGAAACATCTTCGTTGAAATGAGTTCTCACGGAAATTGCTCCGATCGCGACGCGTCGGTGTTCAACGACGGTGCAGCGGCGGAAACGTCGTCTGATGAAGGCTTTGACGTTGAAGTGGACGATGCGGACGTTGAAGTGTTTATGGATGCCTCTGCCGCTCGGGTGCATTTCCGTTGCGTGCGAGAATGGTTAGAGATAGTGAATCGGTTTTATGCCAATGTTCCACGTCGGCGACGATTATATTTACTTTGTTACTGCTGATGATCCCAGAGTTATAGAGTTGCCCTGGTATGTGGAACTCTACGAACTTCTTATCAGCATGCCTGAGGCAGTTTTGGCTGATGTGGAGGTTGATGCGGAAGATGATTCGGTGGATGATGTGCCAGCCAACGATCTGGACGAGGATGAGCTTCCCGCCCCCGCCGGGTAGCTCCTAAGACTCCACTTTTGTTACTTTTAGCTTTTTAGTGTAGTGTAGTGTACTAGTTGTTAGTTTTATTTCTACTATATGGATTTATTATTTACTCCTGCGTGGATATGACTTATTGGCGCTAATCTCTGGTCCTGCTGGAGTTTTCCTTCTTTGGTGAGTCCTACTGTTTATTTTTATAGTTTTGTATTTTTTATTATACGTTTTTATTTTTTCTCCTTTTAATTGTCGATAAATGCTTTGATTCGGTTCGCGTGTACATTTATTGTTCGGCGGCCCTTTTTTATTTTATAATTTACGTCGCCTGTTTTTTCTAAGATTACATAGGGTCCGATCCATAAGGCGTCTAATTTTTTCGATCGAACTGTTTCGTCGTGTAGTAGGACTTTGTCTCCTACTTCGAATGTGCGTATTTTTGTTTTTTGGTCGTAGTTTTCCTTTGCTTTTTGTTTTTCCTCTTTGACGCTTTCTTTCGCTATTTGGTTCGCGGCTCGTATCCTTTCGCGGAGTTCCTGGACATAGTCGTCGTATGTGTACGATGGTTTCGGTGAGCTGGTTAGGGCCATAGGTAGCGGTGCTTGATGCCCGTAAACCAGTTCGAATGACGTGAAATCCGTAGCGGTGTGCGGTGTCGTATTATATGCAAACATCGCATACGGTATCCATTCATCCCAGTCTGTCTGGTCGTTGTTAATATAATATCGTAAATATTCAGTTAATTTTCGATGTGATCGCTCTAGTGCTCCATTTGTTTCTGGGTAATAAACCGTCGTTTGTAGTTTTTGTAGTTTTTAATAATTTACATGTGTTTTTAAATAGTTCGCTTGTGAAATTTGTTCTTTGATCGATCAGGATTTTATCTGGGATTCCATATTCCAATATAATTTTTGTGACAAATTCTTTCGCTACTGTTGTCGCCTCTTGGTTTTGTATCGGTATTCCTTTGCTAAATTTTGTTAAACTGTCCTGAAATGTATACATATTTGTTTTCCATCGTTGTTACAGGCAAAGATCCTACAATATCTAACGCGCATTTTTCAAATGGTTTCGTTGGCGTATCTGTTAGCATTAACGGTGCTTTAGTGCGTCGTCGCAATTTATTTTTCTGACACTGTTCGCATTTTGAGATGTATTGTTCAACATCTCGTTTTAATCCTGGCCAGTTGTGGTGTAATCGCATTCTATTTATCGTTCGTTCAACGCCCTGGTGTCCTCCTAGATGCGTTGTGATATTCGTATAATATTTGTTTCTTTTCTTCTTCTTCATATTACTTTTCTGACGCGACATCGTCAGTTTGTTGTTTCTCTACTATTGTTGCCACATTACGACTTAATGCGTCAGCATTAACGTTCGCTTTTCCAGCTTTATATATTATTTCGTAATCATATTCTTTTAACTTTAATCTTCTGATTAACCGTGAACCGGGATCTGTTACGTTAAATAACCAAATTAACGGTTTATGATCAGTAATTATTTTGAATTTTGTCCCGTATAAATAAGGTCTGAAATGTTTTACTGCCCATACTATTGCGAGTAATTCCTTTTCAGTCGTATTATAATTCTGTTCCGCTCGTGATAGTACACGGCTGGTATACGCGACGGGTTGATCTTGATCTACCTCGCCTTGCAATAAGACGACTCCTATTGCATAGTCCGATGCGTCCGTGGTTAGCAGGAATTCTCTTGTAAAGTCCGGATATTTCAATATCGGTGCCGTTGTTAATTTATTTTTTAGCGTATCAAGTGCATTTTGCTGTTTTTCGGTCCATTCGAATTTCTCTCTCTTTTTTGTGAGTTTTGTTAATAGTTTTGCGATTCGTGAGAAATCTTCCATAAATTTTCTATAGTATTCGACTAATCCAATGATTGATTGCACGTCTTTTACCTTTTTGGGCGTAGGAAAGTTTTTTACTGCGTGCAATTTTGATTGATCTGGCGAAATTCCATTTTCAGTAATTATATGTCCTAAATAGATTACTTTTTTTCGTAAAAATTCGCACTTGTCCGGTTGGAGCTTTAGATTGTTCTCTCTTAGTCTTTGAAGAACTAATTTTAATCTTTTATTGTGTTCTGTAAGGCTAGGACCATATATTACAATGTCGGCAAGATACTAGACCTCGAAAATGAAGCGTTACTCTTGAATATATTATTAGCGATCATAACATGATTTTATTTGAAATATCGGATTTAGATGAGTAACGTAGGAAATATATTATAAACGAGAAGATTTATAATATTAAAAGGGCAAATTGGGATGTATTTAAAATTAAAGTCACGGAGTATTTTAATACTAAAATGAAAAGGAAATTAAAAATGGAGAAACCTGACACCTGTTAACATTTTTACAAGTGGACAGAAGATATGCGAGAGCATAGGCTTGAAAAAGAAAATAACAAAAGCAGTGCCATGATGGAATGCGGAACTCGGACATATGCGAAAGGAGCTAATGAAGGCTAAGAAGGAATTAAGTAAGGTCAAGAAACATGGAATAACTGAGCAAATAGACGAAGCACGTTTGAGATATAAGGGTATAAGGCGTAGATATACTAAAGCGATACGACAAAGTAAAAATGATTCTTGAAAGGATTTTGTAACTAACTCAAATAATTCGGACCCTTGGGGGATAATATACAGAATATTAAAAGATAAAGTTAAGAGTGCTGAACTGTATTACGCCGTAGGTGAAAATGATAAGATAACAGTGACATGGGAAGAGTTCATAAATCAATTGATAGACAAAATAGTTCCAGATGACGAGAAGGCAGAAAATGAAGATCTGAAGTTAATTAGAAGTGATATAAAGGAATATCTCAACTGTAATATGGAAAATGAGTTAACAGAATTCGCTATCAAAAGAATGAAAAAGGCCTCGAGACCGGATAAATTCAATCTTAAAATTATATACAATTTATGGTCGTTAGAGAGATTATATGTAATCTCCTAAACAACTGCTTTGGAAATTGCCATTTTCCAGATCTTTTGAAAACTGCCCGAGTGAGACTTATATTAAAAAATATAGACAAAGATCCAACAGATAAAAACTCATACAGACCTATTGCGTTGTTATCGGTAGTAGCTATCTCGGTAGTAAAGTTTATGACAGAGTATTAGCAAATAGAGTTCAGGAGCAATATAAAATAAACACTCTATGCAGCCCATTGCAGTTTGAATTTAAAAAAAATCTATACGACGATGTACAGACGATGCAGTCTTAAGTGTATGTAATAAAATACGAAATTCAGATAAAAAATATGTGATAATAATATTCATCGATATAAGCGGTGCATTTGATAATTTGTGGCCTCGTATTATTTTGAGGTTAATTAAAACCGGTTATTCTACGCGATTAGTAAATATACTCAAACACTACTTTTCGAGTTATGCAAATTAAATCTAAATATAAAATGGTCGGCAAGCAAATAAAAGGATGTCCTCAAGGATCCATTGTTGGACCATATATGTGGTCTTGGTGTATGGATACCCTTTTAAAAGAATTAGAAGAACAAGAAGCAAATGAGATATACGCTATAGCATATGCGGATGATTTGGTGGTGATCATAAAAGGTAATACTAAAAACGAAATAGAAGATAGAGCTCAACATGCAATGAATATAATTGATAAATGATGCAAGTTAAATAAACTAAAAGTGTCCTTAACTAAGACGTCCGCAATGCAAGTTAAAAGCAATTTCCATAAATACCGAATGCCGAATGCCGAAAATAAATGCGGATAAGATTAAATATGCCGAAGAAATAAAATACCTCGATATAATTCTGGACAGAAGAATGAATTTTTTATTGCATGTTAGATAAACAAGAAATAAAGTTAAAAGGTTGATTGGTATGATGGTAAAAGCGATACACGAAAAATGGGGATTAAATAGAGAGACTTTGAAGTTATTGTATAATAGCATAATACTTGCCAATTATTATGTATGGAGCGAGTGTGTGGCACAATAGAACCAGAAACACTCATGTAGCGAGGCATCTAAAGGCATTATAGAGACAATTGCTGCTTGTAATGTATCCTTTTTGTCGCACTGTGTCAACGGATGCGATGCTTGCAATCACTGACGCTATACTTCTGGACCTAGAAATAGTAAATAAGGCTATTATTTTTAAAGTTAAAAGAAACATTGGAACTATCTGGAAAACTTTTAAATCTTTTTATTCCAGCTGAAGGTCCGGCAAACCTAGAGGAAGAAAAAGATAAGAAACATTAAGTCGAGAGTTGGCAAACAAGATGGAATATAGCTACACATGAAATAATAATAAAAAGATTCATACCTGATATTCGATATATACTCAACAATAAATGAAGGTTAATAGACAGATTTTATATTTGATGACAGGCTATGATCCAATAAATGCTTCCTTCTATGCACGGGATACAGTTCGGAAAATCCAAATTCCTCGTTTTGTACTGCTTGTGAAGAGATAGTGAAGCATATTTTATTTGATTGTCCGCAATACGAAAAGTATAAATACAGTCTATTGAACAGAAATAAGAAAACATGTGGGCTAGACTAATTGATACAAAAGAAAATTTTATGAAATTAAAATAATTTGCAGAAGAACTTCTTCGTGCTAAAAGTGAGCATCAAAGGAAGATTAAAACATAAAAGATTAAAAACAAAAAGAGATTAAAAAATTAAAAAATTAAAATGCTGATTAAAATAAATGTTATTTAAATAAAATATGATTAAAAATTATACGCTAGAAATAGATTTTCAGCCCACCTCCAAGTGATGGGGACAGGCAACGTTCAGAAAGATAAGAAAGAGATCCGACGGCTTAGAGGTTGAAAGATAAAAGCGTATCAAACAGGGTGTACGATATGCGAAGATGAACGAAAGGTGCCTCACAGAAAGCGAAATAAATGAAAAAAAATGAAAAAAGAAATGTCTCCATCTACTATCCTGGCGAGTGGCAACTCGCGAAGAGAAATAGAAATCGAATGCCAGCAAATGATAAACCTCATAAAGGACTGGTGTAGGCTAGCAAAGCTCCAAATCTCGGAGAAAAAGACCGAGACTATTCTGCTCAGGAGTGACGAAATTCGTAGGGCTCCAATCGGAAGGAGAGGAGGTGACCGTCCGCATAGGAAAAGGAAAGGAAACAGATGGGTAGTAGACTTCATCAATAAACCACCAGTAGTGAGATTGAGAAACTTACGCACAGCATTCAAAGAGTCGGTAAGATATCTCGACGTAAATCTAGATAGAAGCATGAGAGTTAGATCACGGCCAATTCCTCAGCGACAGAGTTGGTGCACTCTTTGCAAAACTTGGCAGACTTGCAAGGTCAGAATGGGGCCTGCAAAACAGGGCACTTTCAACAATTTATCGGGAAGTGTTCGAACTGACAGTCACGTATGCGGCTGCAGGGTGGATCGACTTGTGTACAGAAAGCGACATGCGAATCCTAAGAGCTGCACAGCGCAGAGCACAGAGCGCTCATTTCTCAAACAGGCGCATACCGCACGGCATTATGGGAATTCCTGTGCGTAGTAGCAAGGCAAATCCCAATTGACATACTTCTTCTGGTATGCAGAGCACGATAAAAGCAGATTAAAACAGATAGGAAAGCCGAGATTGGAGAGGTTGTGATAGAAAGTAGAAGAAGCCAGAATACAAACAAGGAATAAGGTTATAAGAATATGGCAGACTCGATGGGAATCTTCAGAGAGAGGTCGTACCACATTTGCTTTCTTCCAAGATGTTCGAGAAAGATTGAGCGAACGGTGGATTAACCCCAACCACTGGTGCACGCAGATCTTCACAAGGTACAAAAACTTCCGTGCAAGACTGGCCTTGCTAGGATTCGTCGAAGAAAGCTGCTAATTACTTCAAAGTTACTACAGTAAACTTAAATATAGGTTTAAAGTATAATATTGAAGATATTAAGAAAATTGTATAAACTTTAAATAAATTATGAACAAATACATAAATGTATTAATAATATTATTAATAAATTAATTTTATATATTTCTAGAAATTTTATATCTCAGTTGAATTATTAACAGTAATTTATCTCTAATTTGGTTTTAGTTAAGTTAAATTAAACTAATTTCTAAATATTTGTAAGTTAAAAATTTAAATCGAAATTAAATAATAATTTTTTTATTATACATTAAGTATATTAATAATAAGTATTGAATAATTTAATTGATCTATAAATGTATGTATTGAGTTTCAATAAAATTGGCGTATTACAGCTCATATAATTCGAAATTGTATGTTAGTTTGGTTTTAGATAAAATCTTGTCCATATTTGTAAAATATTTTAATTTTTATGTAATATCAAATAACTTTCTATTTGATTAATAAAATCCTTTTTATATCTTTATATTTATATAAACTTTAACGTCATTTGTGTAAGTCCATAAATCATCAATAAAAATAAACATTTTTTAAATGAAAAATTTTAAATTAATATACAAAATTGCGTTATTTACAATTCTTTACATCTATAGACTATTAAAATAAGATTTAAAAATATTTTTGAAATTTCAAAGTCACACCTGTGCCAAAATGTTCGACCTAAATAAATATCGAATATGAAGTCCATACAAAAAATTTAAAAATAAAAATTTTTTAAATAACGGCAGAAAAGTTTTAAAATTAAAATACAAAATTTTTTAGGATTCTCTAGGTCTATAGATTATGAAAATAAAATGAAAAATGACCTTGAAAATAATGTTGGAATTTCAAGGTCATACTTGTCAAAATCTTATATTTAAATGAACATATACAAATGATAAATTTGAAGTCCGTACGCTTAAAAATAGAAATTTTCATAATGGCGACAAAAAAATTTTTAAATTAAAATACAAAATTGCGTTATTTACAATATAAAGATAAATATTTTTAAAATGATAGTAGATAAATTTTAAAGGAAAAGTTGCGGAAGAGGTACAAAGATACGCCGAAAGATTGCGAAAGAGTTTTGCGGAAAGATTGCAGAAGAGTTGCGGAAGAGGTGCAAAGATATGCAAAAAAATTGTGGAAAAATTGCGGAATGGTTGGGGAAATGTTGCGGAAGAGGTGTAAAGATATACGAAAAGATTGTAGAATTGTTGCGGAATGGTTGCGGAATGGTTGCGGAATGGTTGCGGAAAGGTTGCGGAAGTGTTGCAGAAGAGTTGCGAAAGAGGTGCAAAGATATGCAGAAAGATTGTGGAAAAGTTGCGAAATGGTTGCGGAAGTGTTACGAAAGAGGTATAAAGATATGCGGGAAGATTGTGGAATAGTTACGGAATGGTTACGAAATAGTTGCGGAAATGTTGCGGAAGTGTTGCGGAAGAGGTGTAAAGATAGGCGGAAAGATTGTAGAATAGTTGCGGAATAGTTGCGGAAAGATTGCGGAAGAGTTGCGAAAGAGTTGCGGAAGAGATGCAAAGATATGCAGAAAGATTGTGGAAGAATTGCGAAATGGTTGCGGAATAGTTGCGGAATAGTTGCGGAAATGTTGCGGAAGTGTTGCGGAAGAGATGCAAAGATATACGGAAAGATTGTGAAACAATTGCGGAATGGTTGCGGAAAATTGCGAAAGAGATGCAAAGATGTTTATTTGTCAACTATGTTCCAAACTTTCTGGACACGATGCAAAAGCATGCAGAAACGGCAACTCTAATAAACTTCCCCTGATCTGCTAGTGCGATAGATAGGGACATTCGGCTAATAACTGCTGGAAGAAACAGAACGAACAACGTAATTGAAGGCAAATCCAGAATCATTTGCCAAAATTGTAACAATTATCGGGGCATACTGCTAAGGACTGTAGATCCGGAATAAATCAAAATTCGAGCAAGAATAATACCTTTCTGTCGTACTGTGTACTGTAAAGAGCAAGGGCATCTCCTCGAAAACTGTGAATTACGCATCGCAAGCAGTAATCGTAGAATGATAAAAAATTCAGTAAACTCCAATGGCCCCTCAAAGCTGGGCGTGCAACAGGGAGCCGAACGGACGGCACGCCCATCGACATCCTCAGCGTCTCAATAAAGAATGCTCCGAACGTTCGACCTGTAATGGTAAACATAGTTGCGTGCCGACCGTTCAGGTAGAGATACAAAAAACAACCCCTCACATAACCCTTATGTTAGATATCAGTTCTGGACCTAATATAATTAAAAAGAATTTTATATCTGAAGGAATACACATTAATTATTCTAACATTTTAAAACTAAACGGAATAAATAATTACCTCGTCTACATTTTTGGCGAAATTCGTTCTACACTCTTGGCTAACTCTTTTCGAAACTTCAATAAATTTCCACATAATATCCAACGACTTTTCAATACCACAAGCTGGAATATTAGGCAATGATTTTTTCAAACAAATGTTCTCTAAAATAGATTATGCAAACGGATACCTAGATGTATTAGGCTGTAACGTACCTTTCTTTTCACTGGAGACCATTATAGCATCTTCACGATCAGAATCATCGTTTTATGCAAGAATAAGCAATCCGGAATTAAAGATAGGATATCTGTCTATTATATATCCGTTATGTTGGGCAACGGGAATGAATCTTCGATTGTGAGATCATTTAAGTTTCTGAAATCTACTACAATTCATAATTTTGTTTTTCCTGACGCGACTGTCTTTTTTGGCACGACTAATAGTGGTGCGTTCCATTGGCTGACGCTCGGTCTGATAATTTCTTGTTTCAACATTTCTTGAATTTGCTTATTTACCTCGTCTTTATGTTTTTCCGGTAAACGATAAGGTCGTACGTTTACTGGTGATGAATCTGTTTGTACCGTTACTTCGTGTTTAATTTTTGTTGTGCACGTTAATGTGTCTCCTTCTAGATGAAACACGTCATTATATTCGTGACATAATTCTAATACAAATTTTCTTCCTTATTTAAATGTTCTGTGCGCAATGACTTGTTTATTTGCTCCTCTCGAGATATTAATTTTATGTTTCTATTTTTTGTTTGTATAGCGTTCATAGATTTTTGTGTTATCTTTTCTTGTATATCTATTTTTTCTAATGTTACTTGCAGTACTTGAACGATTTTTTCTTCCTCCGTGATATTTAGTATACTGATTGGACATGTATAATTTTGCGGTTCGACTAGGCAGCATCCGATAAAAATTCCAGGTACCATTTCCTCTGGTTTCGTCAATCCAATTATATTTTGGTTAGTCGTGACTTGCACGATTGTTTCGCTGCGCGGCCCTAAAGTTACGCGCCTGTATGGGTAAAGTTTGAATTTCGTATTTTTAAATTATACTGAATTTGTTTTTGGATTGAACGCAGTTATGTATTTCCAAATGAAATCTACTCCTAGGATCGCATCGTATTCCATTGGCGCATTATCTCGCACTATATATACGGGATGTCGTACCTTTTTTCGTGACAGTTGAACCGTAATATGTGTCTTGCCCAATGTTATTATTTCATGCCCTGTTATGTCTGTTAGCTTAGTTTTCTCTTCATAGATTAGGACGTGATCTAGTAGATGTTTTAATTTTATTATTGTTGCTGATGCGCCCGTATCAAATAGGAAATTTGTTTTTCTTTCTGTGGCTTCTGTAATCGGTAATGTGATCGCATTTAGTCCGGTATTAGCGAGCGATGTTTCCTTGACGTGTGCCACGCGATACTCTGACGCGGGACGCGGGACGGTCGATTTACTTTCGCCAGTTTCGCTTTTTTTACTTTTAAAATTCTTCGCGGGATTTTCTCTTCGCGAATTCGAAAAAATTTTTTCTGAATTTTTTTCTACTATTTTCCGGTTTTCCATTCAGTATCCATTCGTGGCGCAAATGTCCTATCTTTTTAGAATAGCTACACTGTTTCTCAATATTTATTCGTAGTTGTCCTTCCGACCTAGGCAGGGTATATCTATTCGTGAAACGAGTAGTTCTGCAATCATGCCCATAATGACCGATTTTTCCGCATTTATTGAAATGTGGGTTTTGTGAGTGCGTTTTAATTATTGGCCGATTTCGATAGGTTCGCGTGTTAGGTCCTCGTTTTTTCTTCCGCGGTTGCTCCTGCGATCGCTTCCTGTATCGTTTGATATCCTGCGATCGTACAATCAATTTAATTTCTTCATGTAAACCGTTCTGGTAATTGTAAAGCGCTTGCTCTTTTATATTTTCTAAAATCGCTCATTGCTGCTCGATCGTATGATTTTTTTCCTTCTTCCATGGATTCGTATAATTCCATGGCTATATTGTCTGTTCGTCTGCTGAATTCTTGTGCATTCTCGTTTGGTTTTTATTTAAGCGAATTAAATTCGAGTTGTAAATGTGCGGTACTTCGTTTGCTTAAATATTCTTTTTCTAATTCTCGTTTTAACTGTTCGAAATTTATTATATCTCGCGTACGGAAATTCATCATGGCCTTTGAATTTAGTGCAAAGAATGGCTTCCAATAAAGAATGTTCATCCGCGAGATGTATATTTTTTATCGCGTACGTACTTGCATTTAAAAATTCGTACACGCGTCCTCGTGACGTACCGTCGATCTCTGGGATCATTACGCGCGTCTTTCAATGTGAGAAATATCAGTGCATTTCCCGGCTAGTTTTGTATTCATGATACGAACACCCGTAAGTTAAGTCTAACGGGTGTGACAAAAAATCCTGGGAGATTTTCGTTCATTCGTTCATAGATAATTGTGTCTGCCGGCTTAATCCGTTCGCGTGTACGCGAAGTTCGCGTATTTCATCCATCAGTTCACAAAGTATAATGTTTTTGGGCTGTGCGTTAATTGTGACGCGACGGTTTGTTCGATTTTCTTGCGGTCCATGTCTATCGACTGAATGCCGTAGTTGCAAAATTTCGTTGTCGATTTCGTTCTGTTGTTCGACGGGTGAGTGGGTCATTTCGTTTATTAGTGATTGATATATGTTAGAAGAATTAAATATACTTCCGTCGCGTAAATTTGTTCGGATATGTTTGCTCGCCTGTACGTGTGTGCTAATGTGAGAGTCGATGTCGTTCGGTTCGAGCAAGCTATAATCCTTTTCGTCGTACGGAAATTCGTGTTCGGTTATTACGTGGACATCTTTGTCAATATCGTATCGTAATACACGGCGCACGTTATCGCGTATTTTTTTTAACGCGTTTCTCGCGGTATTTATCGCGGAGATAGTGTGCGGGAATTTTACGGGGTTGTTTGTTGGCCGCGATTTTGGCCAAGTCGCATTCGCTAAGGTGTCCTTCGCTGCGGACATTCGCTTTACAAAATATGGTTATTTTCTCTGACTTACACTAAAAGACAGATCGAATACGCTCGCATGGTCGCTGTTTGTGCTGGCGTGTCAGTTAGCTGCGTGTAGTAGTGCGTGTCGATGAAGCGTCCTCGCTGCCTGGTATCGATGTACACGGTCGACGCTGGCTGGCTCTCGGTGCTCGTGGACTCTCTGGTCGTTGCTCCGCTGCCACTGAACACTCGTTGTCGTAGGTCGGCACTCTGCTGACTTTTACACTACACTGCTACAATTTTCGTGGGTGGCTTATTTTTTGACGGGGCCTTTTCCGTCTACCTGTTTCCTACAGGTCTTGTATTTCCGATTTACAGGAAATTTAATTCTTCTGCCTGCAGCTTGTAATCTATTACTGTAGGTCTTTTTGTTTTTGCAAGAAAATTTTTCCTTTCTTCTGCCCGTAATGCAGTGCGTCGGGGCTTACTCTTTCTGCTGGCTTGATCAACGATGATCCTCTCAAGTTGTTGTTCTTAGGGATGGTTTTGACAATCCCACCGCTGCCACCAAAATGTTTTACCCCGGATGGGGTACAACGTTAATATTAGGGATAGTCGGGTTCGTTAAGTCTAAGGAGTTGGGACTCCGAGCAGGATCAAAAGAATGTAAGGATCTTCTTGAATTCATTAACATACACTTTCTTTATTTTAACTGATTTATTCTCACAAGTGCACAGATGCTTGATATATTAACGATTATATTTTACACACGGTTAAACATCGTCGGGCGACTCGGTGCGTATCGCGTTACTCTGGCGGCCGACGACCGAATATGTCACCTGAGATGCTGATAGTACGGTTCGCGGGGACTTCGCTACGAGATTCGGTGATATCTCATGCGATTATTATAAGTTCAATTCCGGATGACACGTAATTTTCGACTCTCTCGACTCTGCCTTGTATGGTCGATTATATAGACTGGTCGATGCTCGATCAGCAAATTGAGAAATTTGCTGATAGACTTTTCGCAAATGTTCGCAATGTTCTCGCGCGATGCATTTCTGCGATCTTTCGAAAGACTAATCGCAATTTTGGCGATCACGCATTTGTGTCGTCTTTCGAAAGACTTTCCGACTTTTTTCATGCGGATTAATTTTGTTGCCATGCGGACTACTTTTATTATTAGTTGTAGGTCTGGCTACAACACTTTGTTTTCAATTTCTAACAAGTCTTTAACAAGATCTCTATAAGCAGGCTGTCTTCTTTTAGATTTAATGCTCTGTAAAATTCTAGAAGAGAAGTCCCGAGCTAGTGCCTGATTAAGAAATTTTTTACCAAGCCTTATGAGTTCAACTTTTTGCCTCGCAATTAGACGAGTCTCTTCATCATTATATCGGGCTTTTGTGGCGGTAATATTTTGTTGAACATTGAAACAGTCCAGGTGCGCTTTGCGGTGATGAAGTCTTCTACCGGTCGAGCTAAAGGTTCTGTCGCATCCAAGGAAGACACACGCATACTCAGATCCGAGTTTGCAGGCATATTTGAGGAAGGCACTCTATTCCTAGTAGCTGGACCCCTTAAGCCGGGATCCGGGATTACTATTACTGTTCCGAGACATATTTCTATTTACAGGGCCAGCTAATAAGAGTCAGAAAGATTGGCAGTCCACAATATCGCCACAACAACATTCAGCCACTCTACGCAATGCGTCTAGGAGTACCAGGAGTACGAGAAGGTGGTTGTGTGACTTGATGAGAGGCTCAAGGATCTAACGAAAGGTCTATATTACGCATCACGATCCCGACTATGCTTCTTCACAACACATGTCCGAATGTCAAAGAGCACAAGCATAACGTGGTTTTCAGACCGCTAGGAATCACAATTCTGAACGACAATATCCCACCGCACTGGCTTTCGTAAAGCCAGAATAGCTGTCAAACCTTGCACGGGCACGTTTCCTCCGGTGAGAGTACATTCTTACTCTCAGGCTACTTTAAGTCACCATTCGGCTGCTTGCAGTATAGACGTGAACGCCTAGAATGAGAACTCAGGAAAAATCGGAGAACTTGTGATCTTCAGTTAACTCCTGCCCCGATTGGGTTGCCAGTATAGTGTATTCAATCCAGAATAGTTCCAGACACAATGTTTAAGTTCAGACAGTGGCGATCAGGTGTCGAAGAGAGTCATACTTACTCTCAAATAGAATTACTCCTTTAAGAGAATCCTTTAAGAAATAGTTACTCCCGTTTACCCGCGCTTGCTTGAATTTCTTTACGTTGACATTCAGAGCATTGGGCAGAAATCACATTGCGTTAACACCCGCGCGGGCCGTCACAATGCTTTGTTTTAATTAGACAGTCGGATTCTCTTAGTCTGTGCCAGTTCTGAGCATTGAATGGCGGCCGAAGATGACGACCACAACGGCTCGTGCCGCCACGGAAGCCTCGCAGCAAGGAAGATCCGCGAGAGGCCAAGGCATGAGACTGAGCTCGGATCTCGGAACCGGCACGAAAACGACGAGCGTTCACCTCGCTTAGGCCCGGCACGTCAGCCAGATCCGCTTTTTGACCAAGCCCGACACGCCGCGCTCATCAGAGCCAATCTTTATTCCGAAGTTACGGATCCAATTTGCCAACCTCTTCCCTTACCTACATTAGTCTAAGAACTAGAGGCTCTTCATCTTGAAGACCTGCTACAGATATGGGTACGAACCGACGCGACACCTTCACGTGACTCTCTTCTAGATTTTCAAGGTCCGAAGGGAAGATCTGAACACCGCCGCAACTGTGGCGCTCTTCGCGTTCCAAACCCTATCTCCCCGCTAGAGGTTTTCAGGGAACTCGAACGCTTACACAGAAAAGAAAACTCTTCCCGGAGCTCCCGACGGCGTCTCCAGGTCATTTTGGATTACGCCGACGAACACTCTTACGAGGGCCCGAATTGTATGCGGTTCTGCTGCCGAATTCCGAAATAGGAATCGAATTTCCTTTCACCCGACGGGCGTGCCTCTCACTCAGCATTATCTACATTATCATTTTATTTCTGTATGCACTTTATGTATGGACACTAGAGTATCGCACGCCATCATTGACATAGGATTTCTCCTAAGACTTAGGATCGACTGACTCGTGTGCAACGACTGTTCACATGAAATCCTTCTCCACATCAATCCTCTAAGGCCTCGCTGGAATATTTATTACTACCACCAAGATCTGCACCGATGACATTTCCAGACAGGCGCCCAGACCCTTCTGCGCAAACCGTCGCGATCCTCCTACTCATCAGGGCTTCGTGGCGGCGCGTACGACAACGCACAAACGCCTCATTTGACCGCTGATGGCAGAATATAGGCTCGAAGCTTCAGCCATTTTCGAGGCTAGTTGCTTCGGCAGGTGAGTTGTTACACACTCCTTAACGGATTCCGACTTCCATGGTCACCATCCTGCTATCTTAAGCAACTAACGCCTTTCATGGTGTCCCATGAACCTTGAGTTGGGCGTCTTAACTCTGCGTTTGGTTCATCTCATAGCGCCAGTCCTGCTTACCAAAAATGGTCCACTTGGCACTCAGATCCAAGATGTTCGTGGCATCATAATTCAAGAAAGCCAGAGATCTCACCCATTTAAAGTTTGAGAATAGATTGAGGTCGTTTCGGCCTCAAGGCCTCTAATCATTCGCTTTACCAAATGAGACTCGCGCGCATTTTGTGCGGAACGGCCAAGTGCCAACTATCCTGAGGGAAACTTCGGAGGGAACCAGCTAGATGGTTCGATTATTCTTTCGCCCCTATACCCAGTTCCTCGATTTGCACGTCAGAATTGCTACGGACTTCTATCAAAGTTTTTTCCCGTGACTTCATCCTGACCAGGCATAGTTCATCAACTTCCGGGTGCGTCTCTTCTCGCGATGAGAACAAGACATCCTGGGAGTGCGAAGCCGCGTCGCGACGCGACCTATTCTCCCTCGGCCAACAACCAGGGCCAATCTTCACTTTCATTACGCCTTTAGATATCGTTAGTCCTAATGACTCACGTATGTATTAGACTCCTTAATCCGTGTTTCAAGACGGGTCCTAAGAGTACCCAAAGCAGTAGCGACCGATATCGATCCCGCCGGGAGCAGAGTCCCCACGTTGGCAGGCCTGTTGAAGATTAACCGTATGACTAGCAGCGGACCAGGCACGGTGACGACGCTAGGTCCATTGCCTCCGTGTACCGTGGCGCGCGCTTGCGACGGCCTCGACGCACTAGTCTCGTTTGTGAAGTGTGCCTGATACCTTGCGCATACCGCCGGGCAGCCAGCCGGGCGACCGAAGGTTTAACGCGTGCCGTTTTACCGGCGACGCGACAGCCGCCGCATCCAGTAGACCGACACCCAGCGCGATGTTCTAGGGGAGAAGTGCACGATTATGAACGCCGGACATCGGCCGCGTGCCCGCGCGTAAGTCGCGAGGGCTGCACGGGACATCGCATACACAAAGCCAGCGTCGCTGACGATGAATCTCTCCGTTCATTCGGATTTGGACGCGACACCTCGGGATAAGCGGACCCTCCCAAACACTATATTCTCTGCGGCAGGATATGGTACTGGACTCTTTCCTGTTCGTTCGCCGCTACTAGAGAAATTCTGGTTTCTTTTCCTCCGCTTAGTAATATGCTAATTTCAGTGGGTAATCTCGCCTGCTTTGAGGTCGTCAAAGTCAGTGTGGATGACAGTTCGGGCAGACGACAGAATTCGTAACGACGAAGCGTGCCGGTTCCAGATCGCGTCTCTGCTCTCTCACTCGAGAGAGGGAGAGGAACTTCGTGGACTCGGACACACGGTCGGCTCGCAATCCCCGCGGAGGGAACGATACGCGGACAGAGCGTAAGGCAAGAATCGGATCTCCGCGCGCGACGCGGGGGAGGCCTGCGACAATATAGGGAGTGCCTGGTTCTGTTCTCGCGGAAGGCTCTCCGGCCGATGAATCCTCCTCTACCCGCGTACACGTCTCGCGAGAGTTTCTTCTTTCTCCTCTATCTTCGCGCCCAGTCGCTCGGCACTCTCAGTCAGTCTTCGTCACGTATCAACGTTATTTCGGACGACGCTCAGCCGACGTGCGCGCGGCGGAAGAGCGACTGGTGGCCTTACGTGTGCGCGCAAGAGATTTCCGCTGCGTCTCTCGCCGCCGTCGCCTCTTTCGCGCGGCATGGGGCGAAGGTCTAACGATCGCTCGTACGCCGGTGCGTGTTGCCGTCGCCCGATCGCCATCATCGGCGACGCAAGGCGAGGCGCGCAAACGCAGGCGAAAGCAGTCTCTGGGTACTAAAACGACCCTCAGCCAAGCTTGGTCCGGGAATTGTATCCGTGGATCGCAATGTGCGTTCGAAATGTCGATGTTCACGTATCCTGCAGTTAACAAATTGATGCGCAATTAGCTGCGTTCTTCATTGACTCACAAGCCAAGTAATCCATCGTTCAAGGTAATCGCATTTTCCTTTCTCTCGCCGCGTCTCCATGGAGAACGCGACTCGAAAGTACACAGTCCCATCCTGTTTTGTATATCTACGCTCGCTGTCCACCGGGGTTCTTTCGTTCCTCTGGGGCTCTTTGATCAGCCTAGCCGCGCATCCGAGCACGCGCGGACCACCATCCCCCCCCCCGTTTACGAAGGCTACGGCACCGGGACACCGGCGACGGGCCGCGAGAGACTCGTCTAGCATCCCGGCGGAAACTTTTACGAGAAGCGTCCCATAGCATGAAGCGATGGGCCGGGGCGGAAATCATTGAAAAACCAGAGCTTCCGGCGCCACTGGTTCTGGCGCGGTGCCCTCGAGAAGCGCTCATGCGCTCGCTTCATCGTGTAGATTACCACCAGTACGCGCCTGGCGTCTCTCCTGAAGTCAAGCTGGAGGCAACTGGCAGCGCGCGAGGTGCCACACTCCCATGGAGTCCGCCGACCACCGGGTTTCACCGCCGCGAACACGTCCGTCGTCACCGTCGCTATTCCTTTCATTTCGAATCGTTCGATCGGTCGCGCTGGACGAATCCGTCGGACGGATCCCGGGCAGGTCGCCCACCTGGCCTCGGCTGCGAAGCCAGCGCGCCCGCGTGTCGCGAATTTCGGCGTTGCGAGAGCGGAACGCAGGCGACCATCTGCGGCGAGACCACGGCGAGAGAGAGATTGTCAGTTAAGATCTTTTATTGTATTATATCATTAGGCAGAGTAGAATCGGAAATGCCTCACCCTGACAAAGACGCGCGCTCGGATGATGCGCAGTCTCTGAATGCGCGCATGGACATCGATCCGCTGTCGACCCGTCATCTCCGATGTCTCCGGTGGAGCGACGCGAACGTCTCAGCACATCTGCCATGACAAGCCGTCAATTCCTCGTGTTTCATATCTCGTATTATCTGTTCTCTCTATTGGGTTGTTGGAAAAGTCATGACGCATTTTTGTAATAGATGGCACAAGTTCACTTTTGGAAGTACTAGAGTCATTCGCATCTATTATTGCTGTTATTGCTATGTTATTTGACAGCTGACAGTTCTAGCTTCATTCTAAAAAAAAATTGAACGATTTGGTTGAGTTTTGGAGATTTTATAACAAGTTGAAGATGGAAGACCAAACTGTGCATTTTCGCCATATATTATTGTTTTACTTCCGTAAAGGGACAAACTCGCGTCAAGTTTTTAAAAGTTGCGTAAAGCTTACGGTGGCAATGTTCCACAAGAAGTGCCAACGATGGTTCACGAAATTTCGTACTAGTGATTTTGACCTCAACGATCCTCGGTCAGAGAGGCTCACCGAGGTTGATGACGACAAAATAAAGGCATTGATCGAGTCAAAGCCACGTTATACGACACGAGAGATTGCAGAAACATTGAACATTCATTATTCAAGCGTTCACCTGAAGAAATTGGGATACGTAAGCAAGCTCGATATTTGAGTTCCTCATGAACTCAAAGAAATTCATTTGACGACGCGATATAAACATCTGCGATATGCTCATTAAACGTGAGAAAAACGATTCTTTTTTTGAAGCAACTGATAATTGGTGATGAGAAGTGGATTGTTTACAACAATACGGTGCACAAACGGTCTTGGTCCCAACGTGATGATTCGCCTCAAATGACATTAAAGGCAAATATTCATCAGAGGAAGATTATGCTCTCAGTGTAATGGGATTTTAAAGATGTCGTGTTTTTCGAGCTCTTACCAAGAAACCAAACAATCAATTCAAATGTGTATTGTCGGCAGACAGTTAGACAGTTTGAACGAATCCATCATCTAGAAATGTTCAGAGCTCGTAAAGGAGTTGTATTCCATTATGACAACGCAAGACCGCACACAAGTTTGATCACCCGTCAAAAATTATTGGAGTTTGATGGAATATGTTGCCACACCCACCATATTCGCCTGATCTTGCGTCGTCAGACTTCCACTTGTTTCGCTCTCTTCAAAACTCTTTGCATGGTATAATGTTTAATTCAGATGAGGCTATAAATCAACATCTTGTTCGCCGATAAAGATAGGTCCTTCTATAAACGAGGAATTATGAAATTCATTGAAAGATGGCAAAAGCTTATCGAACAAAACGGACAATATATCATTGATTGATTTTTGTTCTTTATATAAATAAATGATCTTTAAAAAACATAGAAAAAATATGTCATGACTTTTCCAACAATCTAATATTTACAGTCGCCGACTGCTGCGCTTGGTGTTTCTCTTCTGTATGCCTGGAGACCGATGGCATAGCAGGACCTCCGTAACGTTAATGATCCTTCCACAGATTCACTTACGGAAACCTTACGACTTTTACTTCCTCTTATAACAAAGCGACCTCCCCTTCGCTTCCTTTTGCGACACACCATCCGTCGAGGACTGCCGATCATCGGACGGAATGCGATACGTCGTCACAAACCGGCGTATAGCGTCCATTTTTAATCATACAAACACAAGATTCTCCGAGGTATCTCGAAGAAACCACGCGGGCATTCGGTGAACACATGCTCATCTTCGCGGAGCACACCGCTCACGCTGCGCCGCGTCTAAGAGCAAGCATGCTTCCCGCGCCGCGCCGACTACAGTGCCAAGGAGCTAGCGCGCTCCCCGTATCGCGCCGAACACTGCGCCAAGAAACCGTTGCGCTCCTCATATCGCGCCGAATACCGCGCCACCGAACAAGGATCGTCCTAGCCGCGTTTCCGATTCTTCTTCGGATGTCCTATCCGTCCGTGGAAAGAGAGCCCAACCCCGAGATCAGCCAATCCGAAACCATTCCGTACCGAAATACCGCGGCCGATATCAGATAAAAGGGACTCGCATTCCACCGAGAGCATCTGTCCCGTTCCCGACATCTCGAGCACAGCATCATGCGAAGAGGAATCGAGAAGCCAAATTCAAAACCAAGCAGGTAATCATGAAGTACTGGGGAGCACCCCAGCACAGCCAAGTGCTCTCTACCGCGATTTATCATTCCATTTCCAAATACCTTCCAAGAAGGAGCACTTCAACAGTCACTATTTGTCAGGGCGCTCCCTGATGACTGGCAAGCCACCGGGGTAGCCTCCCTCTTGACGACAACTCCGAGCACCAGGGTCCCTGGTCTCGTCTGATCACCCGACATCCCTCCACCTGAATCAATGGGTTAACAGACGAATTGAGCGCTTCCGATTCCCGCCAGAGTGACGGCACCCTGGAAACAATCCTTCTGTCAGAATCAGCTGTTTCCAAAATATTCGCGGAATTTACCACGCGCATACCGCGTGCTCCGAAGCCCAGCTGATCACGCCAGCGACCGCACATCACCCGCTCCGCGTCACGCAGCACTCGCGTCCCGCGTTATACACCCCGGCCGTAAGAAATAAATATCTTCCAAGATAGTTGACTCGATCGTTGTACATATTTACTCGCACACCATCGCAGACATCAATAAAAGAATTATTATCACTTCAACCTCTGTCGCTCTCACTTCCTTACCTAGTTGTCTGACTAAGAAGTTATCCATGCGCGGAAGTGAGACCGCTTTACTCTAAATGATCAAGTTTGGTCATCTTCCCGGCAACATTGGCAATGCCGAGACATTGCCGCGCATCAGTCCGAAGACCTCACTAAATCATTCAATCGGTAGTAGCGGGCGGTGTGTACAAAGAGAAGGGACATAATCAACGCAAATTTATGACTCGCGCTTAACTGGGAATTCCTCGTTCATGAGGAACAATTGCAAACCCCAATCCCTAACACGAAGGAGGTTCAGCGGGTTACCCGGGCCTTTCGGCCAGGCGCTGATTTCTTCAGTGTAGCACGCGTGCGGCCCAGAACATCTAAGGGCATCACAGACCTGTTATTGCTCAATCTCGTGCGGCTAGAAGCCGCCTGTCCCTCTAAGAAGATTTGTTTGTACGTTGGTAGTAAAAACCCGCCGGCCGAAGCCGAGAGCCTTCGCAATACCATAAGGTATGCCTATTTAGCAGGCTAGAGTCTCGTTATCAGAATTAACCAGACAAATCGCTCCACCAACTAAGAACGGCCATGCACCACCACCCACCGAATCAAGAAAGAGCTATCAATCTGTCAATCTTTCCGGTGTCTGGGCCTAGTGTGGTTTCCCGTGTTAAATCAAATTAAGCAGGCTCCACTCCTTGTGGTGCCCTTCCATTCCCTTCAATTCCTTTACATTTCAGCTTTGCAATCAGACTTCTCCCGGAACCCAAAAGCTTTGATTTCCCGGAAGCTGTTCGCCGAACTTCATCATAGGAACTTCGGCGATCGCTAGCTGGCATCGTTTATGGTTACAACTAGATCGATACAACTGATCGTCTTTGAACCTTTAACTTTCGTTCTTAATTAATGAAAACATTTTTGGCAAATTTCGCTTCTGTCCATCTTGCGACGATCCAAGAATTTCACTTCTAACATCACAATACGAATGCCCTCATCTGTCCCTATTAATCATTACCTCGGGGTTCCGAAAACCAACAAAATAGAATAGAAGTCCTATTCTATTATTCCATGCATGCAGTATTCAGGCGAGGATAGCCTGCTTTAAGCACTCTAATTTATTCAGAATAAACGTACCAGCCCGACTCGACACTCAGTAAAGAGCATCGCGACGAGATATTAGTTGGGCCGCCCTTTGCGAGCCTACGCCCACCGGTAGGACGTCCCACATTACGCTAATTAAACATCGCGAGCGATGAACGACGGTGTGCGACACAGATTCAACTACAAGCTTTTTAACCGCAACAATTTTAATATATACTATTGGAGCTGGAATTATCGCGGCTGCTGGCACCAGACTTGCCCTCCAATGGATACTCATTAAAGGATAAAGTGTATTCATACCGATTACGGGGCTTCGGATGAGTTCCGTATCGTTATTTTTTGTCACCTATCTCCTCGTGCCAGGAGTAGATAATTTGCGGGCCTACTGCCTTCCTTGGATGTGATAGCCGTTTCTCAGGCTCCCTCTCTGGAATCGAACCTTGATTCGCCATTACCGTTACAACCATGGTAGGCGCAGAACCTACCATCGACAACTGATAAGGAAAACATTTGAAAGATGCGTCGCCGATGCTAAGACCGCTGCGGCAACAAAGTTAGTCAGCACAAAGTTATTCAGAGTCACCAAAATAAACGATGGATAGAGACCGCTCGCCACTGATTGGTTTTGATTTAATAAAAGCGTCCCTCTCATCACTGGTCGAGATACTGTTTTGCATGCATTAATTTTAGAATTACAGTTATCCAAATAAATGTGGGTACAATCTAATGAACCATAACTGATGATTTAATGAACCATTCGCGATTTCACCTTAATTTAGCATGCACTAAGACATATATTTAATATTTGAGACAAGTATATGATTACTGGCAGGATCAACCAGGGAACTTCGTGAGTTCGGTCGCTTGCGTGGAGTAACGCGCGCTCTATCACGTCCGCGAACGTGATGAGCGCCCTTCGTTCGAGATACTCCGTGCCGTTATTATCGCCGGCGCCTTCAAGCTGGTCGACACTTTCTATCGCAATATATACAGCTGGAGACAGACGCTCCTTGGAACTCTACTCCGTTAATATTATTTTATAAAGATCATATTTGTTATAAAGATGTTGTTCTCATTCTCCAAAAGTAGCGGCGTATAGTCGCCTCGCCCTGAGCTAGATCGACGGCGCGATGCTCAGACGTTGAAGAACGAGTCACTGGTGCGTTTAAGCACGAACGAAAATTTTCGCTATGTTTTACAAGTAACCGTGAAAAGCGATCTCTCGCTTTCCGCTCGGTACCAGTGGAGTTGATGCTTGGTAACTGCGACGATATATCCGATCGCGTTCGTCTACGAACGAGAGAAGATCGTGTAGCCAACACTGATAAACAGTGCGCGCCACATAGGAGCCATTCGGTCTTACGACGCCGACTCGTGGCAATGCTGTGTCTAAAAATATAATTTCTAATAGCGGCATGACTCAGGAGAGCCGAGACACATCATGTTGAACGTGCGAAGCTCGCCAAACGCACCTGCACGACGATCTGACAACGCCCGATCGAGAGTACTGCACCTCCTATAGTACCCAACAGGCCGGCTAAGCGATCGGCGACGGTCCTACGCACGGTCGCTTATGGGCACGGTCAGACGAGAGGGACTTAGTCACGCGAACGATCAGATTACGACGATCAATCCGAACGGGTCGACGCAACGACCACACAGACGGGATGCATTAAAGAAAAAGAGATGACATTAGACGAAATCGGGCGTCCAGACGGCCGAAAACGAACACTTGTGAGGAGCAACGACAGGTTCGGCGGTATCTCTGACGAGCTCGGCGGTACCTCCGACGTCTCGGCAGTACCTCCGACGTCTCGGCGGTGTCGCACGATAAAGTCCGCGCGCGGCGTATTGCTATCGCTCTCGGCAGTACCTCCGACAGACGGGCAGCGCAATAAATAATTGTCGTATCAATAAATAAACTTATATTCATCATTGATTTCTGGATTGGTGCTTTTGAATAAAATTGCTGTTGTCCGTGTACATATCTTTATTTTTAAAGCACTCATGCATGGATGCTATCTCTAATAACGGGACACACGCATTGAAGTGTTTGTGTGGGAATTTTTCTAGTGTTTCTGTAGAAGGTGCATAATGGTTAATTATTAAAATTATATTAATTTTTAAGCTTATATAACGAAATATAATGTTTATATTATAATATTATATGCAATTATAAAAGTGTTGATGTTTTAAGGATACATGTGTAACGGTCCCTGCGCGGTCGGATAATGTTCGGTACGGATGCGGGGACGCATTCGGTAGAACTCGGGAACTCGGAAATACTCGTCGGAAATGCCGGGTTCAGAAAAGAAATTGCAGACGCCTGAATTGAATTTACAATAAAGTAATTAGATTTATTCTAATTTAAAAGTTGATAGTTTAGTAAATATAAAGTGTCTCTCGTAGCGTAACATCGTTCGAGTAGGCTTTGATAATATTCTGTTGTAGCCAGGTCCACAACCAATAATAAAAGTAGTCCGCATGGCAACAAAATTAGGTCGCATGAATCTCGAAAAGTCTTTCGAAAGATGACACAAATGTGTGACCGCCGAAATTGCGACCAGTCTTTCGAAAGACCGCAGAAATGCATTGCGAAAAAGCCTATCAGCAAATTCCTAAACTTGATGATCAAACCGAGCGTAATATTGATTAATCAATATCATGCAACCGATCGACGCAATCGATCAGAATGCTGATCGGGCATCGATCAGACTATATAACCGGTTACACAAGGCGGAATAGAGAGAGTCGGGAATCAATCAAGCATAACGTGTCGTTCGGAATCGTTATTATAATTATCGCGCAAGATATTACACGAGCACAACGAAGTTCACGCGAGCCGTACTATCAACGTCTCAGGTGACATATTCGGTCGACGGCCGCCAAAGTAACGCGATACGCGCCCGCCGACGTTTAACCGTGTGTGAAAGAAATAAAATAAGCAATACTAAATCCAAGAAATTGTGCAATTGTTAAATAAACCAAGTAACATAAAGAAAGTGTGTTAGTGATTTTAAGAAGATTTCCTTCCATTCTTTTGATCCTACTCGGAGTCCCAACTCCTTAGGCTTAACGAACCCGACTATCTCTAAAATTAACGTTGTAGCCCATCCGGGGTACAACAATTCACTGTATTCGTTTTATTTGAGATTTTCGCGGCGCGCTCGAACAGTGACGCAGTATATTTGCAGAATAGTGCGTGGGTCGGGTACGCAACGCGTTGCTAGGCCTGCGTGTCCAAGCGTTTGGACGCACGTTTGCTAAGCAATCGCGTTCGCGATACGTGTTTTCGAAGGAAAAGACCGAGACCACTCTAACTCTTCACGGGAGAGGAGATGAGGTACAGAATACCGCGAGCGCCCGGTATTCTGTAGAAGAAAAATCCGAGAACGCTCCGAATTTTCGGACGAGAAGAAAATGAGAATACTGAGAACGCTCGGTATTCCGAGGAAGAAAAACCCGAGAACACTCCGATTTTTCGTGAAAGGATAGAACATGAATACTGAGAATGTTCGGTATTCGGTGCGAGAAGATTCTTGCGTTATTCAGATCGGATCGGTGATTTCGGAAGCGGACAGGTCGGATGATCGGATAAGTCTGGTTCTTTTCCACAAAAATCGCCGGGTTTATATACCTATTTTGTGCTGACGCGTCAACACGCGATTTGTAAAAATAGTGTAAAAACAGCTGATCTGTCACGCCGTCGGTTGCTGGCCGAATGCGACTGGAGTAGACCGGTGGAGTGCGATGATTCAACGGTGCGGCAGTGGTATAGAATGCGGCCGTTGAAGATCTGGCGGGTGCAGAGCGGTGGTCCCGCGTAGCGGTTGTGGTGGTGGATACGGCCGATACAGAGTTGGTGGATGCGGAGCGATGGTCCACCGGTGCGGTCGTGGCGTGGGGTACGATCGATCGGGGGCGACTAGTTCTGCCGCTGATCCTTTCGTTGATCTTGTGAACGGTTGGCGCCACCAGAGTAGTGAAGGCGGCGGGCTCAGGACGAGCGGGTGACGACTGCTCGTCAGAGTCGGACAGGTCCGACAAATCGCCAAATAATTCGACAAGTTTTGTCGCACAGCGGCTGGCTGGCGATAGCATATAGCTGCTCGCCTTTATGGATAGCGGCGGTACCTGGAGCAGCCCGTCCAGCTTCCTGGCATTAGCCAGGATGGATCGCTTCACTCTTATTCCTCGGGCGGAGACCACGAATTGGATGGCGCATGATCGTAATGCTCCGGATTGTTGGCTTGGCAGCGGTGGTACTGGCTGGAGCGGCCTTTGATGCTTCGATTATCGGATGGAAGCGAGGCTCGATGGTCGGTGTTTCGGCGGTTTTTGTCAGACACTCCCATAGCACGAAGCTTCGAATTCCGGATCGTATTTCTTTCCGGCGTTGACTCGGTCCATTGTCTCTGGCGTGGATACTCTCCTCACGGGTAGGAAATTGACACGAATTTTCCCGTCGCCGGATAAACGCATATATTTATATGATTACCTTTTTATAAAAACTATACTCCGCTCGGTGTAAGAATGACTCGTGGCTTTATGCGATTCGCTATTTTTCAATTCAGTCGGTAGAACGGTCTGAATATTTCGTTGGTTTCGGATTTGTTTATGTTTTCAATCGGTGCTGGTTTCAAATCTTGGATGTGTACGTATCGCACTTTCCCCGGTCGTCGCGCAAGTCAAAAATTACCAGAGAAATTATTTTTCGGACGGTTAATGATCTGGTAAATGTAGGCGATAATTTTGCCGCGATGGTATCGCTTTTCTGCAGGCGCTGCCATACTTTATCTCCGACAGGTTTTCAGGCGCGGTGTCGCATGTTATAATATTTTGTTTATTTTTGAAACGCATGAGCGAAGTTTGCGCGGACGACCTTGTATGCTTCCTGGAGGATGCGACAATTTGATTCTGGCGGTGGTACGGTAATGTCACGTTGATCCGTGGAGAGGGGGATGTTCTTTCGTCCGTGATTTAGGAATGCCGGGCTATACCCGGTGGCTTTATGCCACGCGATGTAATGCGTGAAGCGCAACGCCTCAATGCTTTGATCCCACCGGCGATGATTATGGTCGATGTATTGTTTGATCATTGTTTTGACAGTCTTATTCGTTCTCTCGACCGGATTGCATTGAAACGCGGGAGAAGTACAGTGTGAAATATTAAATGTCTCCAATAATTTTTTGAATTGTCCGGCGATGAATTGCCTTCCGTTATCAGAGATAAAGGTGCGCGGTCCGTGCCGGTGAATAATATGATTCTCGACGGTTGCGTGATGGCACGACGGAGCAATTGCAACTCCACCCATTTTTTGAAGCGATCCTGCATTACTAACAGCCACGAATGTCCGTTCACCGAGTGGGGTAAGAGTCCTATTAAATCTATCGTAATTTATTCCACGAATATGAGATGAAGGCGGTGTGTTTTTTGCTTAAGTTTCTTAAGACTTAAGTTTCTCAATTTCCTCACTTACCACGTATTCGTCCAGAGGGTTAAACCTGTAATTCTTTCACATGACAAACTTATCCCTCTTAATAATCTTATTTATTCTTCTTTTCTTTATTTCCAGTTCACTAGCTAAGTACCCACCAATCACTTGAATTGCTGCAGTAGATACCGTTCTGTATGCTTCGATAATTACTGTAGGATGATTCTTTGACCTGCCGTAATATTTCTCTTGACCATCACCTGTTCCACCTTGTCATGCCACATAACACATCCATATGTTATTATAAGGAGAAACACTGCTTTGTACAAAATGTCCAATATGAGTCTTCTTATGTCCCATTCGTGCGCAAACCGTTTGAGTTTCATATTTTACTAGTCTCTCTCTTACTGTTTTAACATGTGTAACAAAATTTAACTTATCGTCCACATAAATTTCTAAGTATTTATAATTGTTTGTATATTTAATTTTATTTCCATTTATTTTAATTAACAATAATTGTTCTTCAGTTTACTTTTATCAACATGGCCTGTATCTTTCTAGTCAATACTTTTAATTTATGCAGAAGGCACCAGCTATCCAACTCATTTAAAAGCGCCGTTGCACGCGTCTTCAATTCCTTTCAAGAATTTCCTTTAATGATAAATGCTATATCATTAACATATGCAATAACTTGTACCTCATCTTCTTCAAAAAGTTCTTCTATTCTTTTCAACAACATATCCATGCACCAGTTCCATGTTAACCAGTTCCATGATCTATAATTGATCCCTAAGGGCATTCTCTGTAAACTTTAGATATATAATTTCTTCAAATTTATTGCCGTTATCTTTCGCTTTGAGAAATAACTGTTGATTATCTTAAGTAGTGTGGAGTGTGCTTCTATCAAGTTTTATTGATCGCAGGCCACTATAAGTTGTTGAAATGCACCCTCTATGTCGACAAAAAGCGCAACAACATATTTACTTCGAGCTCCACATATACTATCTTTAAATGCCAGAAAGGCATCCTCAGTTGAATAATCTTTCTTGAATCCATATTGTCTATTACTTTCCAGTCCCATCTCTTTATACTTATTTTGAATTCTGTTTACAATAACTCGCTCAAAGATTTTGCTTATCACCGATAATAAAATTATAGATCTATAAGAATTTATTAATTCTCTGTCCGTATTAATAATTTTGGGTATTATTACAAGATTTGCTTTTTTCCAATTCTTAGGAAAGTTACCCTCTCTAAGGCACTTATTATATATAAAATAAGTATAACTACACTGTTGCATTCCCACAGAGCTTTTATGAGCTTCCACATTAAAATCATCCAGCCAAAGCCAATCCAGGTGCTTTCTTCTTTTTAATTTCTTCATTACAGCTTCCACTTCCATAATCTATATTCGGTTCTAAATTACAATTAACATATTTCTTATTTACAATTTTTATTTGTTTATGATTATCCTGTTCCAATTTTCAATCATCACGTGGTAAATTTCTGCAACAGGCCAATCACCGATTCAATCCAAATTCTAGTCCTCTCAGTAGGTAATGTTATCGCGCCTATGTTACATTTTTGTCTAATTTTATTTCGCGATATTTTATGTAGAATACCCCAAAGATTCTATTCTCCTCCGTCTTAATAAAATTCTTCCATGAGGCAATTTTTTCTTTTCTTATTTCTTTAACGTATTCCTAACCGTAACATATCGATTTTTTAATGCATCGAGAAGATCTGTCCGCTGCAATCTGCGCGCCCACTAAGTTGTTTCCTTTTGCTGGAAACAGTCTTTCTGAGTTGACTCAGTCTATCACTCCACCACGGAACAGCCATATTACTATATTTCTTCCTTGGGATTGATCTTCGACACGTCTTATAGTTAATATAGTGTTCAAACGTTTGTTGAAAATCACTGTATCCGCAAACATTCAATTTCTTTAACGTTAAGCTTTTCTTCAATAATATCGCAGAACCTATCCCAGTTGGCGACATTTACGTTGTAAAAAGCTTTAATAGTACATAAATCTTCCGTTTTAATTCCTGTGTCTATTTTAATTAAAATTAAATTATAATCGCAAACTGGAAACAAGTTAGTAACCTCCCACGCGAATTTAAAATTTATCATATTTCTGCCTATTATGGTCAATATTAAATTCGTATTGCGAGCTAGTAAATGTTGAGAGATTGTTCGGTCTGTTGATCACAATCAGGTCCCACTCTAGAAAAAACTCTACTTCTATTGTCAGTCTCTCCTGAATGTCAAACTATTGACTTCACATTCGCATCCATACATATCACTCTCGAATTATCTGAGCTAAAATACTATCTAATAAAACTATAAAATCTTCTTCCATTCTTTCTATCTTCCATAGGTACCAAGGAAAACTGGCAGTATAGATTTATAATATAGAAACTCATCTTTCCAAGCTGGACGCGGAAGCACATTACAGTGTTCAGTATCCCCCTACGTTATGAAATACTTCCAATTTCTTAGTATCTACTATTGCCGCTACCACGGAAAGTTAGACTTCGACTGCAAAACATTCAGCGACGGACCATCTCTAATTCCGCCCTTATAAACATAGTTCCTGCAAGCAGAGAATGTCAATATTATTCTCGATCGTTGTTTTCCTCAAGTCAGCCGACGCTGCTAAAGATCTTTGTGCATTAATCTGACCAATTCTCAGCTCCATTTTAATTTATTTCTATAAAGTTTTACATATCTCATATACTCAGAGCATTGTTCTAAAACTATGCTGAAAATTCTTTCTTCCGCTACGTATACAGTTAACACACTGAATATTATTCCTAAAATGAGAGAGGTATGCCCTCTAAACTACCACAATATTTGCATACTTGTCCACTAACTGCAACCTTTCGCCACGTTTCGCCACAAAATCTAAACACTTGTAAAAAAATGTTAATATATTCTTTAAACTTATATGACCTCCAGAGCATGAAAACCCTACTCTGATCAGTCAACAAAAAAAATCAACGAATATATTTCATTTGGCAATTGCATGATCCAATTAACTCTATCACTATTCTTGTTCACCTTAAAGCAAAACTTAAATTGAACTCTTTCTCTTAAATTTTGTAATTTTTCTTCTTCATCATCTCCGAAGTTTTTACTGATAAAATCTTCTTTTAATTCTTCAGGCCTATGCTCCTTTTCGACATCATACACAGTTATATACAAATCGAATTTTTTAGGTTCATCAATTTTGTAGTTATCAATCCATTTTCATTTAAATTCAATTGTTTTATAACAACATCTGCAACAAACATCTGCTTTGCTATTTACTTCCATCACTATCCTTCTATCTCTGTACTGTCTCATACTCTTAATCCTCAGTCTTCTCTCCCCACCAAGGGCTGCAATAATATCCGTCTTCAATTCATCATTTGATCTTTTGTCTTTGATATTTTGTCTTTTTCGTTTTCAGGTTTTAATATTACTATCTCATATTTATCTCTTTCTTTTTCAGGTTGCAACCTCCCCCTCAAAGGGCCATGATGATGACCAGGACCGGGACCAGGGCCGGGGCAAGGATTAGAACCAGAACTCGAATCAGAACGAGGACTAAGGCCAGGAGCAGTACCGGATGCAATCTGCGCGTAAGTTAAATCCTGCCTTTGCGAACACAAGTTGTGAACGTTTTCCAGTATTTCCTTTTCCAGTATAATTTGCTGTAACTTATTTTTAAGGAACGACCATTTTGATAGAATATATTTAATCTCTATTTTTTTAATTTTATTTGATTCATTAAAAAGATAATTTTCTAATTCTTCTCTTTCTTTTTTAATCTCAACCAAGGATACTTTGTATCCGAGCATAATGCTTTCATCCTTTAGTACGCTTATTCGAACATCTCCGGTATCTCCTCCCGGCTCCCCTGTATCACTCTCAAGCCCGATAACATCAAAAAGGGTAGATGGATCAGTCCTTTCTTTCACTGGAGGAGTGAAAGTAAACTCATCGGCATCCGCAACCTCAGGAATTGGAACTGAAGCAACGGAGGCCTTCAAAGTAGATCTAACTATATATGATGGTGAGCGATGAACCGAACCCCTCCGTGCAAAGGGATCACCAAAGCTCTTGTGCATCCGAAAACGTAATTTTAGCAGTTTTTGTAGTTTTTTATTTTAAAGTTTGTGTTTTTAATTTCAGCTTCTCCACGAGTTGTTCCCACGAGAACGGTGGGTCAAAGGTCTATCTAGGCAGAGCCCCCTATATCTGGATAAAGCGACTTATATATCACTGGGGTTGCCAGGTATCCCAAGAGGATCGTTTACGACCGCGCTGCTTAGCGTCCCCGCGGCCATGCAGCCATCGACAATGCCTTCCACCCTAGCTTGGGATGTTGATACATTCTTAGTCTGACCTCTCACCTCGAATCCTTCCGGCATGGTAGAACCTGCCAGAGGATCAGTCTCGGACGGCATAGCTTCAAGGATCATCGAGGCACACAAGCCCCCTCACCACGACAAGGTGATGCATCATGAGGGAGAGTAAATAGGGATAATGGGAATCTTGTTAATCCATTCATGCGCGTCACTAATTAGATGACGAGGCATTTGGCTAGTTAAGCCATATATTAGTTAAGCCGTATATTTTCCATGAATACATATACAAAAACATTTAATACATAATGTACAATGCCTTTTTTGCATGGATACAGAATACAATCGCAATACAATTATACTATCGCGATGGTCCCCATCCAGACATTTTCATCCTTGCCCTATCACAAGTTATCATTGTGGTTTGATTGAATCGCCTAAAGTTCATAGCCGATCCTTTAAGCACCTTGTGGTAATTTCTCACATTACCGATCTCTGAATTCCAAGTTCCGCAAGCGCAATCGCTGACTCTTTGGCCCAGATCCCGCGCCATGTCAGTGTAGCTGTCGAAATCTCAACATTATTAGGTGGCCTGTAACAGACTGCCAATCAAATTAATAAGTTCTACATTGTTTGCGTAGTGCTACTGATTGGACTAGTGATAGTCATCCGATAAGGGACGAGACCCTGAGACGACTTGCACATCGATGACATGAGCCTTACCACCTTTGATCGCTAATAAATCAGGTTTCTGAACTCCGGTTACTGTACGGAATACATATTCTCGCTTTCGATATTGTAGTCCTTGTTCTGAAGCTCACTTGTCAACACCATCGCCATAGCATTATGTCTCATTATTCATCCTTCATGAGTCCGAAAACATTATTGTACCACATGTGTTGCTGTCTCTTGCACGCCACATCCTCTTTGGCAGTTGACATCTTCACATTGCCGCCTGTTACCTCTGGTCGTTCTCACTTTGGATAGCAGTGCGTTTATTCAGACCTTTAAATACTGAAGCCAGTCCGATGATAGTGTAGATACATGGCGTCTCTCAATCAATCTGTCGACGTCTGAACGTTGCCGGATTCCCTGAGTTCGTAATCGTCAACGGTTTTGTAAAGATGTGTGAAGATTGTGAGGCCATTCGTCGTCCTTCTGTCTCGCCAAATGACACCATCTCCTCTTTCGTTCAGCCCATTGATTGGTGCCAGCTTTTTATGCCAGTTCAAAATCTGAAAACTCCAACCGCTCTAGTTTGGACAAAATTAACATGGGAATCATAGTCTCAAAAGAGACAAGTCTACCATATCATACCAGAGAATGAAAGAATGTTTTTGGAATATTTTTAGGAAGACATAGCCATTTATGGACTTCCGCTCGAATCTGCTTATCCAGCTTCCTCAAGTTACCATGAGAGAACTCTTCCTAAGATTAAACTGTGAATAAACCGAAGCATCAAATAAGCTGTTAGAATTCTCATTCTTTGCTGCGGTTTAAGCGGAGCCCTACGTATTCGTTCCAACAGTGACGACATATCCTTAAAATTGTGAATCGGACTTTCATATTAAACCAGACTCCCAAGTATCTAATTGGCTGGCTTGGAAAAATTCCAAGCTACGGTAACAAGTGCTCTCTAATAGTAAATAATCCCTCAGTGATCATCTTAATTTTCTTTGCCTTACCAGCCGGCACGAATGAAAATGCAGCGCACTTCGCAGGCGACAGCTGAAATCCAAAATTGTTCAAAGTATTGGCAACCCTATCCAAAGCCAACTGTGCATCCTCCTTCGTAGAAGCGACTATAATCGTCCACAAAAGTCAGCATATTCATTTCAGTACCACCCATGTTATAGCCTATCTGTACCGGGATAGAAGCTAAGACTTTATTTATAATCAGGTTGAAAATCAGTGACGAGAGAAAATCTCCTTGTTTTACTCCCCGACTGGATCGTATTTCTTCCGAAAACATCTTATCGATCTCAATCCTTAGCACAGCAGCAGAGTACAAATTCTGGAGGTAATCAATCATGTCTGGTGATATATCATACTCAATATACCAGCGTCCTATATAGTTCGTAGTGACTAACCGTGTCGAATGCCTTACGTACATCCAGAGCAATAATATGGATCTGTTTTCTATTTACTCGCGCGTCATACATCACAGCCGACAGGATGGACATATTCTTCGCACAACCACAGATAAAAATTCTCTCTGCCTTACACCAAACAGCCCATGTCGAAAGACGTTTAGCTAGTATTTTGTGAAAATGCCTCAGTATTACTGAGGCTACAGAAATTGATAGTTTGAGGATATCAGCAGATCTGAAGATTTTGGAATAAGTACTGTAAGATATTTGTTATTTCCGATTTTTAAATTTAAATAAAGTTAACGACTTGTCAGGAACTGGTGTCCGTTTAATTTAAATGTCCGTTGGTTTAAAGCGTGCATAAAGTGGAGTCGTCCGTCACGTGATGGATAATGGAATAAGAATGGCGGGCAGAATAACTTGCAGACAATTTAATAGAAAATATTGGAAATGTATTTAACCGACATTTCGAGCTGACAGTTTCAGCGCGAAATACAAACGACGGCGTGAGGATTTACAATAACGACTTAGTTCGACTACGACTATTCGACTTGACTCGACTACGACTATTCGACTAGACTCTCGCGGATGATACGTCCGTTTCAACCGCCGACTGGGGAGAAAGTGCCGATCGCCTGCTGCTCCGAACAACTGGAGTTCGATGATTTCAATTCAAACAGTGATTGCATCAGCCTTTGGTGATTGATCAAATCGAAGTATCGAAAGACAGCGCTGGGATCGATCGAGAGCCGTTCTCATCGCCGAACAGCATTTTTGGTGCCATCCACTGGTCGCCTTAGGAACTTCTTACAATACTGTCCTAGAATCCCGAAACTTCTTGGATATACTTTTGATTGCCATGAAGATATTGAATAGAGCTGTACGAAAGATCGGCGGAATCTCCGTCATCCATCTAGTTACTGTCATTCCATCCAATTCCGGCCCTGGGTAATTTGATCGAAGCTATCTCTGCTAGTGTTATCGACGATCATAAGTCATTTACTGTTTGACGAAGATCCGTATCCAGATTCAAATCATAACCATGCACAATTGATTGCCTCAAAAACAGACTTTCAAAACTTAATCTGCTCCTCCATCGATGGTATATCATCCGCATCGCCGTTCAAGACTTTACGGGCTATTTTTTCTCTGCAGAAGCTGCATCTTTTTGTACTCCCTATGTCTGGCTTTCCTTTTGGACAGTTTGTTTTCCACGTAACGGGAAAAGAACGAGAATTTCTTGCAGCACTTGCGCCCTCCAAATCGGGGAATACACTTTTTTATCAATCGTTCAAACATTGATCTGGTGAGCGTCTTTGAACACGACAGATCGCTGCTCGAATCCAAATGCCGCCATGCATCTCGGAAATTATTTTTTCAGAAATATCCATTAGTCATTGTAGCATCACGTTGGAACAGGGGTTGTGTCAATCTGCCTGATGACAGTATCTCATGTGAAGAACTTCGTATTTCGTCCATACTTTGAACAATCAATTGATTTTTATATGCAATTACCAGCTCTTTATAATCTTGACACCTATGCTTTAATCGCTTCCAAAGATCTTTTCGATTTAATTTTTGTCAGCAGATATGCATTCGTAGCCCGTGTACCTTTAGAAGCATAAGCCTCTTCCAGTCTAATTTCTTTTTCACCTGGGCCTCGATCCCGCAGATATTCTTTTATTGTATTCAATGGATCTTTTCTTTTCGTGGAGACCTAGACCAGTTATCGTTGTGAATGATCGAAAACAAAGCGAGCAAACAAACTGCGGCTATTGACAATCAACAAAACCGTAAGCCTCATCATTTCTTCCGAGTTCCTCTGGAAGGAGAGCCATCGTGAAAAGAGATTTGGAGGAAAGCTCCGAAGTACCTCCCCATTCGCATGTATTATTATTTAACGTAGCACCAATGAAAGTTCCTCTCGCGAAGACGGGGCGAAAGAGGGAGCTAACCCCAGACACTAAGCATTCAATTAGTGTCTTTACTTGGCTATCGCAACGGTTGGAATTCTGCGGCCGAGATTCGTTCGTAAAAGAAGTGCGCATTGGCTCCGACGGGCGACAAATCCCCGCTCTTACTAATTGGTGATTACGACTTCCTACTTATTAGTACTGTATTATTTTAGTTCGTTCGTTTAACTTTCGTTGTAAAATCGGACATTTTGAAGTATCAAATGCAGAATGCTCGACTGTTGACAATTTTGCTCCCATACAATTATAACATTTCAAAGGGCCACTCTTGTTTGGACACATCCTCGATTTATGCAAATCGCAACAATGTCCACATATATCTTTATTGGCTCGACAGTCTCCAGTAATATGCCCAAAGCCAAGACACTGGGTTGGTACCCCTCAACGCGTCAAATACGCTTGGCCGGGCCGAACCGTCTCCGAATCTTCCACGGCAAGCTGAGAATTGCTGGGGATTTCCCAGCGCATCAAGTTCGCTCGATCCGACTCCGCCGCCACCGAATTCCGCTGCTAATTATCGGGCGCCCCCCGATACAACTGCACATCCGTCCAAGTACCGGAGCATACCCCGGTCGGCCGAGTACTCTCGTCGAAGAAACCTTCCATCAGTGCTGGGGTTCACCCCAGCCACGGTGGTTCCGATGGAGTCCGGATATCACTATGAAAAAAAATTTCTCTATTTTGTTTCCATATTACTAATTGAATTGGAGGTAGTTAATGATCCAGCATATTGAAATATAGAAGCATTTGTCTGTTAATTTTCTTTTATCATCTAATAATAAAGTTTCAAAGTGGTAATGTCATTAATCCATTCGAAAGTATATTCAAAAATTCTGGATAAAAACTATTTTCAAATAATATTATTGAATCATTCTTAATCGTTTCTTGAAATTTTACTTATGGATTTTGTCTGCTCAGATATGTACTCTATTGTAATATTAATAATTTTATTATATTTAGTTTATATATTGTACAATAAATATTTGAACAATATCCGGAGAATTAATAATTTTCATTCAGATTAATATTATTTGTTAAAGTATTACTTTAAACTTTAATGCGCAATTCGGCCTTTGTAAATAAAACAATATTTTACAGGTGACCTTGTTGGGCATCGAAAACTGTGCTTACAATGTTGCGCCGATTTGCGCTTCTATTATTTTTTTAAATATTTTCTTAGAAGAAAGTTAAACAAATGGCCAGGCGCAAAAATCTGTCTCGAATGCGAAAATAATTTTTCATTCTATACTACTGGCTTCGACTGCTGTATTCAATTGTTACATAAATCCCTTCCTCTCAAGTCATTAACGAGTTAGAATATTTATATGGTTTCGGTGTAACTTTTAATGTAACTATAACAACAATGCTTTTCATCACATAAATAAAATAATTTTTGTAAAACCAGCACGGCGTTCAAACCATATTGTAAAGGGGAAAGAGTTAATTTCTACGGTATGTATTAATTCTCTGATGATTTGCAATTATTAGCTATAGTAGCAACATTATAGTAATTTTTAATACAAAATTTTCTCCTTGTAGATAAATATTGTTTTCTAAAGAGCGAAAATGAAGAATCAACAGCTTTTTGATATTTGGATTACAACTTTGAGGAACAAAATTGAAAAAAACAAAATCATTGAAAAATATATTATTAGTTATATATATTATTAGTTCTATTTTTCGCAAAACTTCTTCAAAAATTGTTTCAAGTAAAAGAAAAAATTCGTTTCTTTTGCAAGAAAATATCTGATAAGTGGGAAAATGCAATCAAAAAAAGGAAAAATTTATTTTGAAACATTCAAAGTTTCTAAACAAATGTGTAACTTGGAATGGAAATTTCTGAAAATACAATCAAACAATAACGGCTATCAAAATCATTTGACGAAATTTATGATCGATCCAAGCATCGAAGAGTTCAAAAAAACTGTAGAAGAACACAAAACTTATGTATGCTGCTGAATTAAAATTACGAAAATCAGGAAAGCGTACAACTGCAAAACTTGTCAAGAGATCACTTCATCTTCTCCCAAGACAACTCATATTATAAGTAAAACTTGGCTATGATTGAAAATCGATTGAAATCTTTTTAATTATGACATTTTCTGAAAATGAAGCATTATCTCTTATTGACGCAGACTTATCGAAACATCAATATATGATTTTACGAGATGCTTTAAAAACTCATAATATAAACGCTGCTTCCAAGTTATCAAAAATTGTCACTGCAAAGAAAAAAATGCTATCCTGCTCAAGAAAATATTGCTATAACTGAGTGTACTGAAATTAAACAGAGTTTGCTGGATCATACTGTTGCACGAATCGTGGAAAATCAAAAGAACGTTCTACCTCAATTTAACAACGATGAATTTTCTAGCTTAGTTCTGTTATCCTGTGGCGTTGGTGAGGAGCATTGTCCACGATGTGCTGAGTGATGGCGAAAAAAGATGTTGGCCGCGGTGAGATTCGAACCTAGGTCCTTAGGCAGGCTACCAGGCTGCGCTATGCGGGCCATGGTTCTTTTCGTGGATGCTTTGTTAGGTATTAGTTGTGTGAGCGGGGGACCACAATCCAAATAGGATTTTGACAGAAGCAATAGCTACAGCGAATATCATGTGAAAAAACATGTGAAGAAGAATTTGCTGATACAGATTTGTTCGTAACTTCCATGGTGCCTCTTCAACTCTACGTAGACAATAATAATAGAGAACGTAAGATCCTTTGGCAAAACCCTCGTCCATCATCAACTCGGTACTGCAGACCAATAAAGTTCAGTTTAAAAAAGAGAAACTGTTGACTTGTCAAAGGAAGAAGAAGCTAAAGTTGAATCTTAGTGTGAACTTTTAATCCTCATAAAATTGACTATGCACAGTCGAAATTTAAATATTACACACAAGATGAACCTAACGATGGACCGTAAAGTATGTAATGCATTAAGCTCAACTTCATTTGCACAAGTGTGTTTTGTATGTCAAGCATGACCTAAGGAAATAAACAATATTGATGCGGTTTTAACGAAGCTAACTACAACTTTTCGATTCGGTCTCTCGCCTCTACACGCTTGGATTCGCTTTTTTGAGTATTTCTTGTATGTTGTCTATTGGAGTTTAAGAAATGGCAGGCACGAAGAGTTGATAACACCACAATGAAGGCAAGAAAAACTTTATTACAAGATAAATTCAAGCAAAAAATAGGCTTAATCGTAAACAAGGTCCAGTAAAAAGAAGCTGGAACGTTCAATACTGGAAATGTGGCGCGGCATTTCTTCCAAAATCCTTCGGAAGCTGCTTCCATAACAAGGATTGAGGAGACTTTGATCTGGAGATGTTCTGTTATTTTACAAACTATATCTTTAGGGTACACGATTAATACGGAAGCATTCGATATGTTTGCTATTGAAACTGCAAGGTTATTGGTAAACCAATATCTCTGGTATTATTTATCTGCGTCCATGCATAAAATACTTATTTATGGATCAAAAATAATACAGGAAGTTTTGTTGCCAATTGGTCAACTGTCGGAAAAAGCAGCCGAGTCAAGAAATAAAGATTTAAAAAATTATCGTGAGCATCACACAAGAAAAATGTCACGAAAAATAGCAAATGAAGACTCAGTCGCCTCTTATTAACGTCTGATCCGTTAATAACAAGTCTTCGTAAATTTCTTGAAAAACAATATCAACCATTCCCATCTAAAATACTCAAACTTTTGCAGTCATCGAAAATTGCAGAAGACGTCAGACAATCAGATTAAAATAACATTATTATTTCTTAAAAAATATTTTAACGCAACCATTTTCGTGAATATAACATTGTGTTTTATAAATAGATAAATTAAAATCATTAATAATGTGTTTTTATTTGTTTAGATTAGAGAGTTACTTTAGTGTATTAAGCAATCAATACATTAAAATAGCTATGTTCGGCTACGAATTCCATCGGAACCACCGTAGCAAGCCGAGTACGCTTGGCACTCCAAAACCTTCCACCAGGACTGGGGCACACTCCAGCCGGCTGAGTGCACTCGGCAATCCGAGCCCTCGCAACTCCATCCGCGAGATTGTTCTCGGAGAGAACAGGTATACCATGGGTATACAAGGAGAGAACGAGTATATCACGGGTATACAAAAAGAGAATGGATTCTCCGTGACCCGAGTGGTCACAATTCCCTCCACAATAATTCATCCTCGCAATCAAAATCGCCGCCTGCGATTCACCATATCCTTGGTGCTACTTCTGATTAAGACTGATTAAGACTCCGGTCTATTTGGATATAATTGCGGAGGAATGTCATCAGGAGACACGGTAGTATCTCGGGTGTCAAGTCAACCGAGAACACTGTGACCTTACGCGTGACTTTACGCGAGTCGGTGAGATGCGAGCATCCGAAATTATCTCAATAACGGCTAAACTGATCAAATTTTAAGTAGGCTTAATCGATAGCTTGTATTCGACTTACATAATAAAAGTATTTTTATTTTTCTGCTACGTGCTCTACGAACGGAGATATTGCTACGCAAAGTTTGATTTGAAAATTTTTACTTTAAGAAACGTCATTATCATCGTTGCCCGGTTCTCATCTACGGTTGCAATTTCTGTCATGGAGGCGCCACTGTTTAATGTACACGCATGTTCCCGGCGGGAATGGTGTCTGTTCGCTCGGCGCGCGGCCGCTATACATACATACGAAGCGCATATGTCCGTGTTTCCGCGGAGCGCGAAGGAGATCGTGGAGCGAAAGGAAAAAATAGTATAGGGGATAATTCGATGTTGCATTCTTAACGCGAAATGGTCGAGAGAGAAAGCATAATATCAATTTCGGTGTCCCTTTGTTGTCTCACACACTGCGAATGAGAGACCGCGGTGTCTTTATACGTCGCGCTTTTTTTCTTTCTCTCTCGTTCTGATTAATTATTGATTATTCAATGATTATTTATTTATTTAATTGATTATTTAAATATGATTATTAATTATTTAATTATTGCGTCATAATTCTTTTATATTTTAAAAAAAGTTACGTGTAAAATTACAACTATCATTGCGATTTTGGACATTGAATGTCTGACAGCCTATCTCAAGCAGCTGATATTAAAAATTATTTTAAAAAATAATGAATTCGCGAAACTGTATTCAAAAATAAGGAAGATTATATTCATAATAATAAAAAGTTATTAATAAATGAAAATGTGAAAATCAAAATAAGTATTTTCGAAATGAATATTATGTTGTAAATTTAAAATTTGAATTTGCAATAATGTAGTTATAAAAAGTATTATTTCTATACGTAAAAGTATTATTTCACGTTACATTATGTCGTATCATTTCTATACACTTATATTTAATTGTAAATGTAATCCTATAATCTTATAACACAAGAAGTTTACTTGTACATGCAAATTTAAAAATGTGCGTAAAACTGTTACATAAAGCTCCAAATTAGTGCAAGTGATAGTTGTAATTTTACACATAATTTCTTTTTAAAATGTATAATAAAAGAATTACTACGCAATCATAATTAAATAATCAATTAAATCAATAATTAAATAATCATTAAATGATTAATTATTGATTATTTAATGATTAGCCTAGTTTTCCGCGCATTTATAAATTTGTAGTGTCCGAATTAACTTCTTGTGTCGTAAATAAGATTGTAGAATTACATTTACAATTAAAGGTATATGTGTATAAAAATAATATAATTGAACGTAAAATAACATATAGAAGTAAAAGAGAAAATATGTCATATCGCTCGTTTTTTCATTCTCTAACCTATTTATTCTCGTTATGCTTATTATAGAAAAAAAATGTCAAGTATGAAAATGTCAAAATGCCCTTTTCGAATATAGAAAGATGATTAATACTACAAAATTCCTGATATCACTATAAAATTATCTTTTTACAAAAAGGTAAAAAAGGGTGTCAAGTATAGTAAGATCCTAAACCTAAGTATTATATCACAACTTATTAAGTTCAAATAATATCTAATATTCAACCCTAATATGTATATCATTTATATAAAAGATTTGACATCAAAAATGTGGCGCCAAGTTATAGTCTTATTACCTCGAAAGTTAAATGTATTGTACAATTGCTTTTAAAAATGTAAATCAATCAATGATTCGTATCTTTGTATTCCTATTAAAATCTTCTTATTCTAAAACCCACGTGATAGTAGCTTTAATTCTTTTTAAAAAATAATGATATCATAAAATTGCGTTTATCTTAATTAATATGTATATCATCTATATAAAAGATTTGATATACAAAAAATGGCGCCAAGTTATAGTCTCATTACCTCGAAAATTAAATGTATTGCTTTTAAAATTAATTGCTTTTAAAAAATGTAAATAAATATTAATAAATGATTCGTATCTTTGTATTCTCATTGAAGTCTTCTTATTCTAAAACCCAAATGATAGTAGCAATTCTTTTTCAAAATTATGATATCATAAAATTGCGTTTAACCTAATTTAACTCAAATGATATGTATCTAACATAAGTGATAGTAGCTTTCATTCAATCTCAATATATGTATGCATAATATTCCGGCATATCCTTTTGTAAAGAATTTTTAAATACATGTATATTTGAATCGAATGGAAAATTTAATTACAAAAAATTAAAGATTAAGAAAGAAAGACAATTCTTAATTAGAAAGAATTGTCACGATTGTCAACTGAAAAAATTGGTGAGACTAAAAACCAAACAACCAATGGTCCTTACAGATACGCCGGGAGTTGCATTTGACAAGATCGCGATGGACGTGATGGACCCTCTGCGCAAAACTAAACGTAGTAACAAATATATTTTAACAATACAAAATCTACTTACTCTTACTAAATACTCGATTGCTGTACCAATGGAAGAAACGAGCACAATAACAACTGCAGAAGTGTTCGTCGACCATTTCATCTGTCGTTTTGGATGCCCGAAAACTATTTTAACCGACCAGGGAACAAACTTCTTAAATTACCTGAAAAATATTGCCAAACGCTTTAGGATCAAACACTACCGTACTTCTGCCTATCATCCATAAGCTAATGGGTCTGTCGAACGTTCTTACCGTTTTTATGGAATACTTAAAGACTTTCATCGATAGAAATGAAGAGTGGGATAAGTTTATGAAAAGAGCGACATTTTCATATAATACAAATGTTCATGAAGGCACAAAATTTATACCCCATGAGTTAGTATTTGGGAAGATGGCCAGGATCCCATCCAGTCGATGACCTGTAAAAGAAGGAATGGAAACGTATCAACATCACTTGCAACTTTTTGATCGTATAAGCGAAGCACAAGAAATCGCTAAAATCAATTTGGAACAAGCAAAAGTTCGCTCAAAACGTTATTATGACAGAAATTTAAACCAAGTAAATTTCCATGTTGGCGATTATGTATTCTTGAAAACAGAGAGGAAAACTAATAAATTTTCGGATAAATACTCCGACCCCTATAAAATCCTGGAGATTCTTTTGACTACGAAAATGTACGAATTTAAAAACACTATCAAACTGGTTCACACTAATAAATTACAATTGTCTCATATGACTGATCCCGGTTAAAACCTTAAACAATTTTGAGTATTGGATTACACCTTGTAATGTCTGTATATACTTACAGATGTTCACCATACCCTTGGTGCTACTTTTGACTAAGACTGCCTCTGGTCTATTTGGATATGATTGCGGAGGAACGTCATTTAATGTAATCACCGTATCTTTGCTGGACGTGGGCGAATGCCATACCACGGACTCCTGATCTAACTCTACCATTGTATATATACAACTGCTACAAGTTGCCGATTACTCGCAGATAGGCATCATTTTCTGCAAGATAGAAATCGATCGACAAATATTTCATTATGGAATGCACTCACATATCTCCAGTACGTGGAGGCCATAAAAAATATCTACTAGAACTTGATCAACACAAATGCGCTCGTCTACACGAAACGGGAAATCCATCGTTCTGGGAAATTCCGTTTCTATCATTGGATTGCTTCTCAATGTCACCAATTATCGGATCGTCACTGGATACTACCAACATGGATGGTTCCTGTAAAGGAAGCCATTTCTCGGATTCTTACGGGACCTGGAACGATGTCATCGTCGAAGCCGCCGTTACCATTGTAACGGTGTACTTTTCTGACGTCGTGGATTAACTCGCCGGTGCCAGGATTCGGGAGAAGGGAGAGATCCGATCCTTATGAACAACATACAGCAATTAACCAAAATATAAGATTTATTGAGTGACTAATCGTATATACAGAGGGTAGGTGAGCGTGCGTGTATGTGTGTGTGTGTGTGTGTGTGTGTGTGTGTGTGTGTGTGTGTGTGTGTGTGTGTGTGTGTGTATGCGAATGTGTATTCAGGCGCAGTGTAATGTTCCGTACGGTGATAATATTTACAACGGTAGGCGAAAATACAAAGCTTGCGAAGCGGAGTAGCGGTATCTATAAAGATTGTAGAAGCGGGGAGCAATAACTACACAGATCGCAGAAACGGAGTAGCGGTAACGATAGATAGCTACAGAGATAGATAGAAACGGAGTAGCGATATTTACAAAGCTCGCAGAAACGGAGTAAAGGTAGCGAGAGAGAAACACGGTGCAAGAGAGAGAACGCGAGACTTACAAGCTAACTTTGTACAATATATACAAGCTCCAAGCGAGGGCAATCGCGCGTGTGCGCTCAGGCACGCTACCAATGCCCCTAGCTTCGGAGAGATAACACCCTTCTCCGTGATTTCATCAGGAAAGTCGGAAAAGATCAACGCCGGTAGCATCCTGGCTTCGGAAAGATAGCACCCTTCTCCGCGGTCTCGTCAACAGGAAGGTTGGAAAGGAAATCTCGGTCAAGGCTCGAGAACACCCTGAGTTGTCTCGCTTGAGACGAGAACTGGTACCGACTCGTCCGGCGAACCGGCTTATATACCGCTCCGGCTGTCCCTATCTCTACGTTTTTCCTCGGTGGAAGAAGTCTCCTGCGGTAGAGATTACACGGGTAGTGACGCTCAAAGAACGCCGGGCTGATGGTCGGCCTTAGAATTAGTGATGGCATGCGTGCCGTTACACCATTACACTGCGAGATTACTTTGCACCTGCAAGGACAAAGACAGATTATATTACACTCCGCTCAGGAATTCAATGCACGCTTTCAAGGAATGAATGTATCGATGAAGACAAGGAAAATGTATATTGGACTCCTTTACCCAGAGAGAGAGATATAACTTCCATGCTTATAATGTCTTGTATCGAGGTCAAGCTTATAAAATAGCTGATTCAAACACTTGATACCCTATTGTATACTCGTTAATAACAAAATATGTCACTTTTGCCTTATCCAAAAAATCTGAATATAACGTGTGTGACTATACCTTAATACGAACTGAACATCCTAAATTGTTAATCGTAGAAGCAAATAAAAATAACCTCTCTGCTAAACTTACTAGAATCTCTGTCGACAATTTAGATATCTTCACTTATATTAATTCTAAATGGAGTACTGGCCGGGCCCCGCTGTGACACACATCCTCTCTTCTTATTCGGGAGCTCGAGCCATGCTTGATGCAATCTCTCTTGCCGCGCACCAGGAGGATTATTTGTATATTTGCCAATGACGATGAAGGGTGTCACCTGCAATCCGACCTGCATCCATCGAATGAGAGACCAACATCGCTTTGGAGTACCGGTCGCAGGGATTCGAGAGAATATATATGTATATATATATATATTGTAATATATGTATATATGTGTATATCATTGTATTGTTGACATGTTGTTTTAAACATGTTATTGCGATAAATATCACAATATCACATGCCTCTGTGGTCGAAAGGATAAGATACCCGCTCGATAAGCAGAAAATCCAGGTTCGATTCCTGGCTGAGATGATATTTTTCGCAAAATAATTACGAATTTTCACGACTGGTTTGAGCCCCGACGCACATCCTCCCCTCTTATTCGTCTACGTCGAGAAATATTTAAAGTCACAAATGCAAGACCTCTACCATAACATTCTTGAACAAAAGTGTAAATTAGAACAACAAGTTTTGAAAAATCTATCGATAGCTCACACTCAACCTGATATTTTTGCGTACAACTTAATGAAGGACCCTGGCTACATGGCTACGATTTCGAGCGAAGTAGCTCATATTATTAAATGCATTCCAATCGAAATTACACGTAGCACCACCGAAACTATTATTAGTTTATACATATATATTTTCTAATTAAATTATTATTATTATACCTATTATTTAAAATTACCAGTATCGTTACAAAATAGATCTATGTATTTATTTCCTAAAACTTACATTTTAGTTAATAGTGGTACGTCGATCGACTACAACCCTCTCATTCCTTATGTATCAGATAAAAGGAGGATGGATAAGTCTTATTCCAAAACCTGCAGTATTGTCGCCTCAGACTTTAGAATCAATGATCAAACCTGTCTGGAAGTATGTTGACGCTGAGCATCTTGCCGATAGTGGAATTTATTCCCAGGAAGATCTCTCCAGATTACGTGATCACATCATGTTTCCTGTCAAGAATACCGCTCTCCTTCGCACGGACTGCAGCCGGACAACGTGTCACTTTGGCGAGCATCTCCCTCTCAGGTTTTCTTGATGAGCAAAGCCTTGATAAAATAGCTACCTCTACCGGTGAAAAATTGTGGAGTGGAATTTGTGAAATTTGGGACTGCCAATCCGGGATTTATTGGCATCTGGATGTTGATAAGGCTCATTAAACTGATTGCAAATACATAATTATGCACTGCATTCGGTGTATAGATGGAGTTTGCATCTACTAGGAGCTCTATCTTTTCCTCTATTACAAACCTCCTGTTGCACTTGGGGAAACGCAGCCATCCTGAGTCGTCTCCTCGAGCAGTTGAAGAAGGAATTTCAGATGAAACCTGTGCCCGCGTGGATAAACTTCAACCTGCGACACGCACATCCTTCTAAGAAATTCAGCCATTATATCCAACCATAGCAATCGAAATGAAACAATCCTAGGGGAACAAATTAGCGCGGAGCCATCTCCAATAATGTGGAAGACTTTGCCGAACGCAACTTATAAAGAAATTCATTAAAGTGAGCGCAGACAATCAAATAGACGCAAAAGTGTTACCTATAGTATGTGCAAAGTTTCTGTCAGAACAACCAGTGGAAGGGACTTTATAAAAAAGTCTCAACGAACAATCAGTGCCATATAATCTTGCGTTCATAATTTCCATAGACTATTATTATAAATAATTCAAATCTTATCCTGCTCTCAGAAGTAAATAATGTGTTCCTTCCGTTATTTACTTTCTTAAGGAGAGAGGTGTAACGTCCGCGAAAAATTAAAATTTGCGAACGTTCATCCGAAATAATGTAGATGCAGTCGAACGGCACCTTAGGTTAACGCATGCGCGAATTTAGATATTAGAGACATATAACTTTTATTATCTTATGTTCGATCCACGAGTCGAACGCGCCCTAAGAGCACGGGTCAATGTCGGTGACACTATAACCTTTACCTGCGCTAGCGCGGTTGGGTCCGGTGGTCCGTTTTTAGGTCAAAGAATCGAATCTCTTCAACCTTTCAGGGATGGACCTCGTGCGACCTTCAGGTGCTTGAGGTCGAGATTTTTTTTAAATAAATGTAATTCGGGTCAACTAAGATTTAATAATAAAAAAAAGAAATACAAACATCTTAACTCTACGTTCCTACGTAATAGCAAGCGAACACAAATGTTGGAGTGTACATTTGAATACTTTCGTTTCATGAAAAACTTTCATTTACATTAAAAAAAACCTTATATAGTTGAGAATCCGCTTATCTCTAAATTCCCAATTCTTCTAATTGTGGCAAAAAGTTGATTGTGGCACACATATCAACGGGGTTGAAGGTGTGGCGGAGGATTAGGGTGAACACTGCGGAAAGCTTTGATGAGAACGAGATAGAGAAGAGGGTCACGGGAAATGTACATAGGGATAGTCGTGTGGTTGATGCTTCGAGATTTCCTCTCAAAACTCATTGTTGGGCTTGAATTTTCGTTTAATATAGAAAACTCCCGGTGGATGTGTGGGAGATCGAGGAAATTGGCGGACGAGATGGAACTTCTCCACGTCGAAGTTTTCTGGAGTGCACTGGTTTTCGAATTCTGCCACGGAGCAGAAGGCAGTGGCGTATTCTTGTAATGAGATAGCCTAATGAGATTCGCCTAGATTCTATTTCCTAGCCTAGATTTCTATCTTGATCAACTGCTCCGCAAGTTCCCCAGCACGTTCGTTTTCGCGACGAATCCGCTTGTTCTGTTTCTCCCAACGATGCCCGCTTTGTTTGTTTGTTCGGAATGGCCGTTATTTTCGTTTGGTTCACTATGATAAATATAAGAATTAAGTTAGAGAGACAGAGTGAGTTTGAGAGAAGTAAAAGAATTGAGGAATCGTGGTAGAGCAGCTTCACCGAGTCAATCGGTGGCTTGCCAATTTGGAATATTGAGGAGCCGGGGGAAGACAGCTTCACCGAGTCAGACGACGGCTTGCCAATTTGGAATGTGGGGGGGGGGGTTGATTTAAAGAAACAATTAAATTAAGATTGCGAACTAAACAGCCAGTCAACCGCGAAAAAGAATAATAGAAACAAATTACTTTTGTTGTGACGGGGCGCAGATGAGAGTTGTGGTGGTTTGGCTGGATCATAATCACAATGAAATTGAAATTTCGCGCACAGATTCTAACTGAAAATATATTTCGCCAACAACTCCGAAGGGTCCCGTCCGTGGAGGTGTAGAATGAAGAGAAGAGAGAGTGATCCACTCCAAGTTACGGTTTATAAAAGGTTCCGGAAGGGTGAGAATATCTGAGAGCATGATGAATTTCTGTGTTGGCTGTCGAATAATAGTTTAAAAAAATTGCGAGTATAGGAGAAGGAGGAAAGCGGTGTTCTGTGGATTGTGGTTATTTTTATGTTTCCGGATTTCCTGGCGAATCAGTTAGTGAAAATTTCATCTGCCATTCCACATCCTCCAATTATTCATTGATATGCTCGCCAACGGTCGCTAATCGCTTCCTCTTGATTGGCGTTTCCTTAGTTTCCCCACCAGTTTGAAGAATATCATCTTCGAACGATCCCGGCGCGTTTTTTATTATATATATATATACAAGGTGTCCCAAAACTGATTTCCTTTCCATTTTCTTTTAAGCATTTCCTTTTAAGAGCAGATTTTTGTCACATAGAAAGTGTTGTAGCGATCGGAATAAATGGAAATCCGATGGTACAATATCAAGCGAGTATGGTGGATGAGGCAGTACCTCCCACCCCAATTCATTAATTTTTTCCAGGGTTTATCTTGCGCGGTCTTGCATTATCGTGTTGCAGAATAACGCCTTTTCTGTTGACAATCACTGGACACTTTTCAATTAAAGATTGATTTACTCGATCCAATAGTTCACAGTAAAGGTCTGCATTCACCTGGACACATTCTTTGTCCAGGTTTCAGCACTTCAAAATGAACGATTCCGCGAATACTCCACCAAACACACAAAAGCTCCTTTTTGGGATGTAAACCTGGCTTAGCAGTACTTCGTGGCGATTCATTCGAAGAGAACTACTACCTTTTGCGTTTTGGATTATCATAGAGGACCCATTTTTCATCTCCAGTGATCAAGCGATCAAAAAACGCTTCTGTATTGTGCCGTTGAAGCAATAAGTTGCATGTGGATCGGTTAGCTTTGTTTTCTTCGGACAGATTATGCGGGACTCAAACAGCTGCTCTGCTTATTTTACCAATCTGCTGCAAATGTTCTTGGATGGTCGACCAAGGTTGGTTAAGAGTGTTTGACAGTTCCTCGATTGTCTGACACGGATTTGCTTCCACTTCCGCCCTTAACACGTCATTGTCTAAAGTTGTTCGTCTTCCTGATCGATATGTGTCGGAAAAATCAAAATTACCGGATCTGAACTTAGAAAACCATCTTTGGCATTTACGAACGTCTAATGCACTTGGATAAACATCGCAAATGTTTTTGATAGCAACTGTTGCGTTATTACCCTGTGAAACTCAAAAAGCATATAATGCCGGATATGTTCCTCTTCTGGTATTTCTAGCTGGTCATTTCACCCAAAATTGCAAAAAAAATTTAAGATTTAATTATTTACAAGTAAACAAGTCACTTTAACCTTAAAATGTCTTTGGCACGACTTTGAAGTATACAATGAGCCGATAAATGGTAAACAAATATTGACATGCGCAGAAATGACATTATTTTCCGGTCCCCCTAATATAATTTCATATATATATATATATATATATATATATATATATATATAATTATATATATATTCTCATCTATTATACAATTTATTGATGTGGACAAATGTCGCATGGACTCGCATCACATCTATTTCACGAGACATGATTTTATCGACAGTGTCGCAAAATAGATGTAACTTGTAGTTCCACGGCTCAATTATAGACGTTCGTGGTGGTAGTGTACAGCGATTTCTACGGTGTCATGAAAAAGGCTGACGTAACCGCTCTCAGGTTCCTCTCTGTCCTTAATATATATTCTGTAGTTTATTTTAGATCACGAATTTACGACAGTTTTAAGTTGCATGGGAATACAGAATCTGTATTTGATAAAATAAAATAAATAAATAAATTTAATAATAAATTTAATTAAAATAACTAATTAATTAATTAATTATTTTAATTTAATTTTTTTTTATTTAATAATAAGTTTTTCACGTCTTTTTCACTCAATGAAGATAATATATCAATACAATTCATTATTATGCTAAAATCTTGCTCCTGGTTGACTTCCATGTTTACAATTTAAATTTAAATGTTACACTCCGTTCATTCTTCACATTTGAGACGGTGTAACAAAATCACTGCGTGCATAAAACTTGTACTACACCGCAGCCACGGAAACACATTACACTAAATAAGTTCGCTCGCCACTAGCCATGAAAACACGCTACACTGTCCAAGTGTTACATTAGTGGGCGATAGTGCAGCCAAGGAAAAACGTTACTTGTTTAACGTGAAAACTTTGTTTCAGTGAAAAACAAAGATAAAATGATACATGGAGTACTCAAATGTTTTCGAGCATAGCCTAAAAGTGTGAGAAGCAGGTTGTCAGTGCTATTGGCTGTGTTCAACTTAAACAGCTTTGCAACTATATAAGATGGAAGTGTCCCGTTTGACTACGTTGCGATTGACCACAGCCACAGCGCTTGAACAGTGGAAAAATGCAAGGCACTGAACCTTGTGCCTGTGAGTTGCTAGTGATCAATCGGGACCCATCAAACGAGTATCATCCGCTGGTGGTCAATTGCAACATGGTCAAATGGGCCCCACTCGTGTAAGATTCTTAAATGTAATTAGTTTATACATTTAGATTCATGTGAAACTAAGGAAGAAATTAACAAAAATTCATCATATCATAGATTTTTACAACAGTTGCAAAACTTTCTCTGCTGAACGTAGCCATTGTGTCATTTTATCATTAAATATAGAATGACACAATAGCGCTAAATGACAAATAAATTTGAAATATACAAAATAACAATGAAAATAATTATTAAAGTAGTTATTAGTTACTTAAAAATATATAATTAAGTTACAGTTATAAATGGAAAAAAGAATCGAAGTTATTGAAAAAAAAACTCTAACTGTAACTTCGTTACGAGTAACAATGAGTTATTTCCCAATCCTGGATATAATAATATTTTAAAGCTAAATAATTACTACTACTTGGATTAGAAAAAGAAGTCTTGAATGGATAAAAAGATATGCATATAATTTGATTTTTATTGTTTTTAAATTAAAGGTACTACTACTTGGATTTTATTTTTTTAAAATAGTAATATAAATCTTTTATACAATTAAAACACATAATTTGACTAACAAGGAATCTGTCACAATTATTCGGAACTGATTTGATTCTTCTTGAAATATATTATTAAACACAAAAATCTAAGAGACACGTATTTTTTTATATGTGCCCAATTAGAGTTTTAAAGTGTGAATAAATCCTTCAAAGGCTAACCTATGGGAGCGTCCCGTTTGATCACGTTGCGGTTGACCACTCACAACGGCCGGTGCCTAAAGGTTTTTCTTTATTCAAACGCTATGAGGGCTGGTGGTCAATTGCAATGTGGACAAACGAGCTTAACTCTTAATCTATATATTTAATTTTCATCAATTATCAACAAAACGATAAGAATATAAAAAAATGTTTTAGATAAAACTTTTATAATTTCTTATGTACTTTATAACTGTATATTTAGATTTTTTTTTAAATTTAATATTTTTCAAACTACTCCCACTCCCCATTTTATTTTTACATAATTTAAATTTTTTCTAAAAATAAAAATTGAAAGGAATTTTATGCCAAATTCAACCGTATATAATAAAATTATATTACAAAATCGCATTTTTTTAGAAATAGCCTGAAAATATCGCTATATGCATCGTTTGTGCTTTTATGTAGCGCTTGCGTGATAAAATTGTGCTTTATGTATTATAAATAATAACAATAATAATTTCCATTGTTTTTATTTAATTATATATATATATATATATATATATATATATATAAAAACATTCACTTCTTTCATTCATTCTTTATATATTTTAGTATCTTAAGTTTAAGATTATTATAGTATTTAAGCATTATAGTATCTTAAGTTTAAAATTATTTTTATTCGCTTACGCTCTATTTGTTACATTGTCTTTATACATTAATTCCTAAACGTACTTTATAACATACCTTCCTTACCTTAATAGCACATGATATCATTCGAATATTCTACACTCGTACTGAAAGTATTGTGGTCATACGTACTATTGCCTAATATACTAGAAAACATTCATATGACATCTTGATGGTATGTCATTTCTCGTATATTCTTAAGCTCATCTTCAAAAGATACCGAATATATATACTACCCTATCAGTATCCTATCATATCCTATCAGTAGATAATCTCATACGAATATTCTGAATTTATACTGAATGTACTGTGATTATACCGAAGATACTAAGATTATTTGTATAAAATCTGTGTAGAACAGGAGTCGGCAAGTGGGCACTGCTCGCGGGCGCCCAATGGCCACGGGCAATAGTTGAGCGCGCTAGGGCTAGCACTAGGCGCGATAAGATGAGGAGAGGGGATAGCAGGAACGTCTTCGTTGAACGTATTGTTCAAGGAGTCAAAAAATATTGTGTCGCATAAATTCAGATTCAGAATTAGCATAAAATAATAACTATCTATATTTTAAATAAACAATTCTTACAACAATATTAAATAAACAATTCTTGTAACATTTAATTAGTATTTGATTCATGGTTTTCCGATATTATATATGCTATATCAGATGTTATTGTTTTGGCACAACTTAAACGAATTATTGCATTCAAATGTGAAACTGTTGTTACGGCTATCTAAATCTTATAATTTTTTAAATGAAGGAATGTATGCTATATGATAAAGATATTGATATATTGATTTATTGATTAAATTCCTGTTGGTACCAGGCTACGGCTGATACCAACGAGGATTCAGATGACACCTCTGGGAAAGAACTTTCCCCCTCTTAATTATGGGTTCGAGAGAAAGAAGTGGTGAGAAGCTCGCGCGGGGGTTCTGACCATTTCCACCTATAAATATGCGTGCGGAAAAAGCAGCAGATCAGAAAGATAAAAGTGAAAGAGATTGAAAGAGATTTTTAGAGAAGGTCAAGTTAAATTCTGTAAAGCGTGGCGATAGCAATAGTCAGTTCGTATTATCACTCATAAATCGTGCTAGATCAACCTTAGAGTTGAATCTTTAAATTTATAATAAATCTTTGTTTGTAATATTTCTCTTAGGAGAATTTAAAATTTAAAAGCCTCCTCGACTAAATAAAGGTAATTTAAAACTAAGATAAATGGAAAATTGAAATCTTATTCTTCTTAATACTTCTTGATTAAAATCAAAATAATTCTAAATTAGTTCTAAATTTCAAAATTCGATCGCTGACAATAGCGTATCATTCAGTCGCAGTCAATAGTGTTGTGACTAAATAATTTGAATTTAGAATCTCAATAATAAATAATTAATTTCAAAGGCATTCATGCCCAAAAGAGGTGGGCGCAGAATTCAAATTAAAAGATTAAGATTTCAATTAAATCAAACGATAATTTTAAATAAAGATCCCTTCCCATTATTCTTAAAACTTAAAAAATTGGAAAGTCAATTTAAAACTAAAATAATCAAGCAAATTCTTAAATATAAATTAAGAAAAATTGATTTCGAGGTAAATTATCCAAATTATAATCAAATTAATAAAAAAGATCCCCGATACAAAATTTATAAAATTCGTTTCCTATTCGGGGTTGATTAATTCACAAACCGGTCCAATCCCAAGGTAAAGTACTTAAATGTATTGACCTAAAAACGGACAATCAGAACGTAACATTGTTAACTGTTCACGTAATCGCGATTTATTTAATTTCATAATAGAAAATAATTGTTCACATGAATATGTAGAATCGATATACATACTCATTATACATACCTCAGATAGCCAAGTATGATATAGTATATTGAGCGAACTAATGCATTGCATGTGTTGCTACATATTTGCCATATATTTGCTGACATCGAAATAGGACACGTAACGATACATACAACAATATGTCTGCTTATGGATCAGTTAACGAAATTTTAAGAGCAAACGGTCAACAATAGTAGTATGTTATGTTACAACAATATGTCAACAACATGTTATGTTACAACAATATATCAACAATATGTCAACAACATGTTACCAACAAATGATTAATTGTTTTGAGCTTCATAATGAAAACATAATGGTAACAAAACATATAATAATTTCCATCCGTTGTCACATATATATGTCTTCAAACATGAAGATTTTTAATTGTAGTTCAATGCTAACAAAGTGTTGATAATATGAAATGTTACGGCAACTTTTCAGCAAAAAGACATACAGTTTTCGAGATTTATATATTATACAAGTTGTAAATATTCATTTTCAATTACACTTACAAATATACATATATTATCCTAATGATGTATGTATATTGCAATTTTATATTAATCATATTACACATAATATAATAAAATAAAATAACAAAATAAAATAGAAATATGAATAAAAATTAACAACATTCCCTGATTAATACAATTTTGATTAAATGTAATATAGTTATATTAGAAGCGTTTTTGAAACAGATTATTGTCTTGAAATCTATTTAAAAATTTCTTCTGATATAATTTTATTGTCATTTTGTTAAAAAATGAGATATTTCTGGACACACGTTTCAAAAATTGTTTCAAAAATAATAAATTTAATTTATATATTCTCTATATATTCTCTATTGAATATTATCGGTGTTGTTTCGAAATATTTACTCTGGTAAAAATTATAGACAGAAATGGATATGATTTCTATCGGCTAAACTGTAAGCTATTGATTTTATCTGTATACAGACAGCTAACAGAAACCGATAGAAATCTTGTCTGTTTTTGTCCGATTCTGTCCGTCATTTTTACCAGAGAAACTGGCACAGAATTTAGTTGGCATATTATCAGCATATGCATTCGTTATTTGGCATATGTTGCTGTTATGTTATTGTTAACATGCTGTTGATTGTGGATAACATACCAATGATGACGACTTGCTTTCAAGTTGTCGCCAATTTGCTATCAAAAGCTACACGTTAATAATTGCAGATTGCAAATTGACAACACGAGGTGTTGTGAATAGTACATTGATGTTGACATATTGCCATCGATTTGTCATTATTAAAATTACTATTCAACTAAATTCAATGCGACAGACATAATGCTGTCTCACCTTGTCCCGAGTTTGTTTAAATTAGTTGTTGCAATGATTTTCGGCTATATAACAGCAAATTTGAAACGTTTTGCTATCTGGGACTCATTATACTATACTCATTATACTTATTATTATTACTTTGATTATCATTCACAAACGTTAAATTACAAGATCACAAATGTGCCTGACTGTTCTAGACAATTTGATTACTATTGCTTAGTTACTAGTTTTTCTTTTATTTTGAGCGTTTAGCAGATTGATGTTTACCCTAATAGCACATGATATCATTCGAATATTCTACACTCGTACTGAAAATACTGTGATCATACGTACTGTAGTAATTGTTGATGTGATTGCGTGGTGGTGTGTGAAACGTGTTGCACACTATGCGTCTCGAGCGAATGTGTGGCCTGTAATACTGCGTCGCCCGCAATCGGCTGGTGAAAGCTGGTTCTTAACTCGAGGGAAGTGTCCCGTCCTCGACCAGCTGTGTGGCAGACCAACGGTGCGAGTGTCGGCACCAAGCAAAGCGGAAGATTTAGCAGCCAATTGTCTCTATGCATTGTAACGGGAGCGCAAGCTGAAGGATACGTGCGGGATGTGAAGGTTGCATGCACGCTCACAATCAAGGAACTCAAAGTTAATAGAAAGTCATAATATATTCTCGCAACAAAAAAAATAAATACAAGCGCTATCAGGACTGCGTTTGGGTCCCGCAAGAATAACGCGTGGACGAGTCTGTCGCGTCTGTTTCTGCGCGTGCGCGCGCGAGCTCTTGGAGCTGCTCTCTTCGCCTCTCACGAACTCCGGCTCCTCCTCGACGCGGCCGGGGGGGTGAGTGTCGGTGGTGCGACCTGGGCCGGCGGCAGTCCTTCGGTCTGCGAGGCGGCTTCCGCGTATAAGCGAGTGTCGCGACACGGCGGCCGATGCTGGACGTGGCCGAGCTCTATGGCGCAGAGGCGCCACAGCCTGTCATGTTGGGTGCTGAGCTCCAAAAAGCGGCCAGGAGTCGGTGGTCGCTCGGGTGCGGTCGAGTCCGGGGAGGTCGAAGACCTCGGCGTATCCTTCTCGTGCGGAGTCGGCGGCCGGGGCAGGCTATCCTCCGAGGAGGAAGCTCACCCAAACAGGTCTAGGAGCCGCTTGAAGCGGCCGGACGGGCGCCTGGATCATCGTCCGGAAGCTTGTTCCTCCTCGTCGGTGCGCGGCGAAGGAGGTGCGCGCCCAGGCGGCGGCGTAGATGGCCACGAAGTCGGCGGCGACGAGCGTCGTGGTGCTGGTGACTGCCGGATGGTGGGCACTATTGATCGTCCCGGAGACGACGAGTCGTCGTAGACGGCTACAGAGGATGCACGCCGGCGGAGGTCCTCATACTGCGCAGCGTCTCCCCGAGTCGGTTGAGATCGGCGCGCGGAGACCGCGGCCTGGAGCAGGTCGCCCGGACACGGGCGAATTGGGCGGCGTCGCTGGCCGCGAGAGATCTTCCCGAACGTGGTGAGTCTGCGGCGTTCACAGCCGACAGGAGCACGTCCGTAGGAAAGGCCAGATGGATATGGCGGCGTTCACGGTCGTCAGAGGTAAGGCCGAATGGATATGGCGGCGTTAACTGCCGCGGGGAGTACGACTGAAGGCTGGTCGGTAATTTCCAGCAGGAGAAACTGCCGTGTACAAGAGCAATGAGGCCAGGGCTGGCCTCCCAGCTCGGAGGGCGTCGCAGTGCAGCTCATAGCTTTTAATTGGCTGGAGGCGACTGAGGCGAAGAGCAGTGCTGGGCGCCGCTCTTATATAGTCCCGATGGGGCGTTTCGCACACGAGAGGATGATTCCCGGACTCGCCATCTAGTGGCGGGCGCGCGAATCATTGTGCTGCGCGGGACCGTGCGCTAGTGTGTCGTGGTGTGATCGTATGGCAGCGATCACAGTACTATTGCCTATAATATACTAGGTAATATATCAGAGAATATTCATATGACATCTTGATGGTATATCATTTCTCGTATATTCTTAAGCCCATCTTCAGAATATACCGAATACTTTAACAGTATATGATATCATACGAATATTCTGTACTTATATTGAATGTTATGACGATGATTCAAAGTCATTTTTCATTATTCGACGTCAGTGTACAAAATAATGATATAAAATAAACATAACCTTTGTCGTGAAATATTATCGTCATATATTATTATTTAATCGTTATTTAATCGTTAAATAAATAAATAATAAAATAACATTATTAATTACTATCTTTTTTAATTAACTATAATGTATAAATAAAAAAAATATTTGCCATATTTAATACAATTATTAACAAAATCATAAAAAAGTAAAAAGTAAAAAGTAAAAAAGTAAACAAAATATATACAACAATTTATAAACAATTTTCGTAAGAAAAATAATTCTCATTAAACATAGGTTCAAATATAGGTTCACGGCTCTAAATATGTAATTAAATTATCTACTTAAGAATTATATATGCAATCGAAATTTTAAAATTGAGACCATTTATATGACAATATAATAACATTCATTAACTGGATCTATTATATTTTATATCAAACTTCCGTGTTCACTTATATCATTTCAGTTGCAGGTTTCATCTCATTATAGAAGTTAAGCATCGAGCAGGATTCCAAGAAGGGTGACCGTTTTAGAAACATGATACAAGATAAAAATGATACAAGATAAAAAATGTTTCATTACTTTCTTTCATTTTTTTTCATTTTTTTCACTTATTTTTCGTAAGAGGTGTCATGTATATTATAGATTTTCACGATCTATATGGCTGTCTGGGATACTCTTATGCATGCCCTACATGATATACTGTTTTTAAATCATTTTCATCTTATGGCCATACTGCGGGATATTTTCCAGTACATACTAGGAATTAGGTTAGTGAGCGATAGTAAGGATCTAAGTACTTTCCACAGTATATCGCAGTACGTATTTCGAATGTTCGGAGAATATCTCGAATATATTTGTATGATATCCCGTGGAATGTTCTCACAATAGACGAGTGCTATTAGGGTAGCAGATGTTTATTTTGAAACTTTTAGAAGTTTTCTTCATGGAAAAAGAACCTAGTAAACATCAAGATGTCTTAAAAACGACTAAAAGACGTCCTAATAGCTTTTCGGATGTCCGAAAGGTGTCTAAAAGACGACTAAAAGACGTCTTATGTCCCGATTTTAGACGTCTTATAAGACAACGTTTGGACGTCTTATAAGACAACTTTTGGATGTCTTATAAAACAACTTTTGGACGTCTTACAAGACATTTTTTAGATGTTTTTTAGATGTCTTATCGGATGATTTTTGGCTGTCCTAATAAAGCACTTTTTAGACGTCTTATTAGATGTCTTTTGAACATCTTATAAGACAACTTTTAGACATTCTCTAGACGTTTTCCTAATGTTTTATTGACAATAATTTTGACACGTTTAAAATAAAAAAGATGAATTTTAATTTATATTGTTTATTTCATAAATAATATCTACATTGCATATAGTCTATTACATATAGTCGTATACAGAATATAAAGATTACAATAAAATATTTTACAAAGTTTATACAGATATGTGAGTATAGTTTATAAAAGTATATTGTTACAAAAAATCGAACGAAAGCCAAACCTAAATATATTACAAAGAATCGAAGCTAAATATATTACGAAAAATCGAAGAATCAAATTTACCAATTCACGCTATTCAACACAAAAAAATGCATGTCGTGAGTTTTAGATTTAGTCATACAATATAATTTACTACAATTGCTAACGATAAAATATTTTAATTTTTAATTCTTTTGGACAAGTTTATCTAACACTTATTGTGTGTATAAAAACATTAACATTAATCGAGCGATTTATTTATTACAGAGAACCGGATGTAAATAATTTATTACAAAAAAACGTTTATAATTTCTGTAAGTTCGGAGGTAATATTAGAGACTTTATCGAGGATAGGTTGCGCAAATTTGAAAATAAGCCACGGAGGCGTGAAAGACCGCGCATTTGAATGATGTAGAATGAAAAAATTCCATAAATCGATGGGTTTAATATCCAAGATTCATACCACAAATTCGCACTAATTAATATATTTATATGTTAATTTAAATTGCTGTCAAATTAACATTGATAATAAATACGATCTTCTCTCTATATAATTGACCCCTTAATTTATGTAAAACGCGACGATTGAGTTGACAATTGGCTCAATTGTGTTAACCATAAAAATGCACAGTCAGTTACATTTCATTATTTTGTTCAAATTACTTAAAATTTTCGTGAGTCTTATTAATTATGAACATTTACCATTCGCATATGACCGATCTAATTAATTCCATTTGAAATTATATTTAATTAATTATAATGTATTCCTATATAAATGCTGCCATTATTTTATAAAATTTATGTCTACTATTTTATCATATTTCAATAAGATAAGACAATAATCAAATAATTTTCGCTTAAAAATTTGATTTGTGATTGTATTTTTTTTCGTTACAATTTTATTATATTTCAATTATATATTAATTAGATCTTCATACATCAAATCATTATGAATTGAAGCGATTTTATGAAATAAGAAAAGAAATATTATATCTATTTTCGATATTTTTTCTTAGAAAATTAATAATAACTCAAGTTAACAATAATCATACATTATAAATCTGTAGAAAGAATGAAAAATGAAATGTGAAATGGAAAAATCCATATAATGATCCATTAACTATATTACTTATTTTTAAAATAATTACTTCCCGTATTGCGTATATAACTTATGATTCGACAAATAGCTATCTCTCTCGCGTTTCGTGACAATTTGAAAAAGTTATTTACGGTTCATAGATTTTTTAACATAACAAAAAGCGAATTGCAATATATAGAATATAAATCATATAAAAATGGCTCATATACGAAATATTACACAATAATGTAGAATTCTCGAACATGTGCGTGTTTCTTTGTGGATGTTTGTTTGCACACAAATAATTTTGCAAGATCAACCGCCATGGCAATTTTGCTCGGTAACATTCTATTTAATGATGGCCTAGCAATAGACATCAAATCGATTAGTGCATCCATTGTTTATGCATTACGTAAAAACGTCATGCAACATTGATCGTTTCCTGAATATAATTGCATGATATCAATTGTTGATTAATCGCTTTCTTTCACAAGTTTCGTAATTCTTGTTTTGATCTACGTTCATCAAAATTGTTCATCTTTAAATAAATACTGAATAATTTTTATAAACATATATCAAAAAAAGTTGACATGAAAGTGATTTACCATTTTTACATTGATTACATTGACTTATATTGATATTGATTTTACATTACATCACAAAACATATGCATAAAGCTTTTTATCAAACATGCGATATGTATGTTAATTATTTTTATCTTATTTTTTATTCTACAGATAATCAGATCATCAAGGATCAATTTCACGATCTTTGGTTAGAAACATCTGTATATTATTTTGCTCTTTAAAATATGAAAAATATTCACACATAATATAACATAAGTATACAAAAATGTATATTAATGCATATTATCTATATTAATTATCTATGTTTAATATAATATTTTTGCTTAAAAATAGAAGATTATCTGGATTAAAGTCGTACCGACATAACCGGCAACATACACTTTTGCCACAAATCCACCAACGGAAAGAGAAACGTAATTCTGCCGAGAATGCCAGGATTGATTATAGATGTCGGAATATCGCAATTATGAAATAATTAATATGTAATAAACAAATTAAACATATATTAAATGTGTATATATATATATGTATATATACATATATATTTTCAAAAATTTTTATCTTTTTTGATATGTCTTATTATATGATTTTCTTAAAAAGGATGTCCAAAAGTTATCTTAAAAGTGTAAGAAAGTTCCTAAGAAGTCCCTAGGACAACCGGTGGGTGGCGCCATGAGTGCTGTTCAGTGACCAACAAGAGCGCCTCTCGATCGAACACGACACGAGTGAGTGATACTTGGAGAGGACCAATCGGATAAGGGCTGATGCAATCCTTATTAGCTTTAAAATCATCGAACGTGCTCCGATGCGCGGAGCAGCGAGCGACGGGGACTTTCTCCTCAGTCGGCGAATGAGACAGACGTGTCATCCGCGAGAGTTCAAGTCGTATAGTCGAAACAATTAGTTAATATAGTCGAGATATCGTTGCAGGCGATATCTGTATAATCGTTGTATTACGGGCAGACTCAGTGAAAATATATATATATATATATACCTTATTATATTAAAGTTGCCTAAAAGTTATTGTGCCTGCTCCATTATCCATCACGTGCCGGTCACCTCTCTCTGTGCGTGTATTAAACCATAGACAATAATTATAATAACGGACACTAATTCCTGACAAACGGTTACTTTATTCAAATTCAAAATTACAAGAATCTTACAAAAGTGTCTTTTTGGTATTGTCTTAAAGATGTCTGTTTTAAGACGTCTTTAGGATTGTACAAAAGTTGTCTTAAAAGTGTTTTTTCGGTATTGTCTGTTTTAAGACGTCTGAAAGACGACTTAAAATAGGACATCTTTAGGATTGTCCAAAAAGTTGTCTTAAAAATTTTCGATAATGTTTTAACGACATCTCTTTTAGGACATCCGAAAGACGTCTTTTAGACAAGCGTGTTGACTGGGGACTATTTTTCTGGATTTAAAAATATAATTTTAAAGCGCTAATTTCTGTTAAACGTGATATATATAGTCATAATTTTATGATTGTACTGTAAGTTTATATTTCAATACATTGTTATCATTTATATTATTATTTCTTTGTTATATTTAAATTTTCGTTTAATATTTAAATGTAATAATTATATTACACAATTTTTAATAAATTATATACTAAAGCACAAATTTGGACAACTTACAATATTTAAAAAGAGATAAGCATTTTATGTAAAATTTTCCTATAATGAATGCTTATTCTCTAATAGCATTCGTCTATTCTGAGAACGTTCCATGGGATATCATACAAATATATTCGAGATATTCTCCGAACATTCGAAATACGTACTGCGATATATTGTGGAATGTACTTAAATCGTTACTACCGCTCACTAACCTAATCTCTAGTATGTACTGAAGAATATCCCGCAGTATGGCTAAGATGAAAATGATTTAAAAACAATATATCATGTAGGGCATGCATAAAAGTATCCCAGACAGTCATATAGATCGTGAAAATCTATAATATACGTGACACCTCTTACGGAAAATAAGTGAAAAAAATTAAAAAAAATAAAAGAAAGTAATAAAACATTTTTTATCTTATATCATTGACATGTTTCTAAAACGGTCACTCATCCTTCTTGGGATCCTGCTCGATGCTTAACTTCTATAATGGGATAAAACCTGCAACTGAAATGATAATATAAGTGAACACGGAAGTTTGACATAAAATATAATAGATCCAATTAATGAATGTTATTATATTGAAATATTATCATAAATATATTGTCATTTAATCGTCATTTTTAAGTTATTTTTAATGAATAAATAATGAAATAACATTATTAATTACTATCTTTCTTAATTAACTATAATATATAAATAAGAAAAATATTTCCCATATTTAATACAATTATTAACAAATTCATAAATAAATAAACAAAATATATTGAACAATTTATAAACAATTTTTATAATAAAAATAACTCTTTTTAAACATAATTTAAGTTCGCGGATCTATATATGTAATTAAATTATCCACAAGAATTATATATGCAATCAAGATTTAAAAATTAAGACTATTTATATGACAATATAGTAACATTCATTAACCAGATCTATCATATTTTATTAAAAATCCGTGTTCACTTATATCATCATTTCAGGTTTCATCCCATTATAGAAGTTAAGCAGCATCGAGCAGAATCCTAAGTAGGATGGGTGACCGTTTTAAAAACATGCGATGATATTGTTACGTCCGAGATTCGAGAGGAGGAAAATTAGCTTTAATTAAGAGAGAGAACTCAGGTCGACGCACGGAATTGTCTTTATTCTCTCAGATCGTTAAGGCGTCGACCTGCGAGTCGAACGCACTCTTTGAGCACAGGGTAACGGGTCAATGTCGATGACGTTATAACTTCTGCCTGCGCTAGCGCGGTCGGTGGTCTGTTTTTTGGTCAGAGAACCGATTCTCTTTAACCAGGGATAGGACCTCGTGCGATCTTTAAGAGCTTGGGAATGGTCGAGGCTTATTTTTTAATAAATTAAAACGTAGTTCAGTTCAACGATGATTTAATAAGAACAAAAGAAAAAAAAAGAAAATACAAAACAAAGCTTAAGCCTACATTCATATCTAATAACAACTTTGATTATTAAAAATTAAAAATGGAATCACGCGAAACAAAGATTGAAGTTTACATTTGAATTCTTTGGTTTATATTTTAATAACGGTACATAATTGTGAGTTCGCGTATTACTAGATTTCTAATTACTCGAGTTGTGATAAAAAGTTAGTTATGGCGAACATATCAATGGAGTCGAGTGCAAGGTGTGGCGGAGAATTAGGATGCGCTTTGCGGAACATTTAACTAGAACGAGATAGGAAAGAGGATCATGGGAAATGTACATAGGGATGGTATCGTGTAGTTGTATTTGAAGATTTCCTCCCAAAATTTGTGGTCAGGTTTGAATTTACGTTTTACATAAAAAGCTCCTAGAGATGGATGTGGGGAATTGAGGAAATTGGCGGTTATAGAACTTCTATGAGGTTATAGAATTTTTCCAAATCGAAGTTCTCTGAAGCACCATACTTCCGAATCTAGGTTCCACTTCTATTAATTGTTCCGCGAGTTTGACGGCGTGTTCGTTTTCGCGACGAGCCCGCTTGTTCTGCTTCTCCCGACGAGTCCGCTTGTTCTGCTTCTCCCGAAGGTGTCTAAACGGCCGTTTTGTTCGTTTGTTCGGGATGTTGGCCGATATTTCCGTTTGGTTCACTATCAGAAATATAAGTTGGGTTAGAGAGAAGGTTTGAACGAAGTAAGAGACCTGAGGAAGGCAGCTTCACCGAATAAATCGGCGACTTGCCGATTTGGAGTATGGGGATGATTTAAAGAAGGAAAAGTTAAAAATGCGAATTAAAGCCAACCAAATGCGGAAGGAAAATGATTAAAAGAAACTTATTTGTGTCGTCGCAGGTTACAAGTCGTGCCTGAGAATTGGTTGATTGGCTGGATCCCGTCCTGGACATTCATAACGAGATTGTAAGATCGCGCATAGACTTTAATACAACGTGTTGTAGCCAGATCTACAAATAATAATAATAATAATAAAGTAGTCCGCATGGCAACAAAAGTAGCCCGCATGAATTTCGGAAAAAGTCTTTCGAAAGATGGCACAAATGCGTGATCGCCAAAATTGTGATCAGTCTTTCGAAAGACCGCGGAAACGCGCGAGAATATTTCGGCGATAGGCGAAAAGCCTATCAACAAATTCCTCAATTTGCTGATCGAACCGGACGTGATATTGATCAATCAATATCACGCGATCAATCGATGCAACCGATAAGAATGCTGATCGGACATCGACCGAGTCTATATAACCGGCTATACAAGGCGGAGTCATGCGGAGTCGAAATTGTAAGTCATTCGAAATCAAAATTATAAAAGTCGCGCAAGATATTATCCCGAATCCTGTCGCGAAGTTCACGCGAGCCGTATTATCAGTATCTCAGATCATATTCGGTCGTCGGTCGCCAGAGTAACGCGAGATGCGCCGAGCCGCCCGACGATGCTTAATCGTGTGTGAGAAATATAACAGTTTTAATATCACGTGTTTGTGCTCTTGTTAAAATAAATCAATCGAATTAAAGGAGTGTGTCAGTGATTTCAAGAGGACCCCGACATTCCTTTGATCCTGTTCGGAATTCCAACTCCTTAGGCTTGGCGAACCTGACTATCCCTAATGATAACATTGTAACCCATCCGGGGTACAATAAACGGAAAAATGAGTTTCGCCGATCGCTCCAGAAATTCCCGTCTTTGGAGGTGAAGAATGAAGAAAAAAGAGAAATCCGCTCCAAGTCGCGGTTTATATAGGGTTCTGGAAGGGTAGGAAGAATCTGAGGGCGTGACGGATCTCTATGTTAGTTTTCAAATGATAGTTCGGGAAAATTGCGAATGTAAGGAAAGGAGGGCGTTCTGTGGATTGTGGTTGTTTTTATGTTTCCGGTTTTCCTGGCGAATGACGGAATTAGTTTATGAAAATTTCATCCGTCATTCCACATCCTTAATTATCCACTGACATGCTCGTCAATGGCCGCCGATCGCTTTCTTTTGATTGGCGTTCTTAGTTCCTCTCCAGTTTCAAGGGTGTCGGCCTCGAACAATCCCGATGCATTTCTCAGGAATTTCGATGCGTCAGGAATTTCGATTTTGTTAATATTTCAATTTTTATTAGTATGCTATAAATCTTTCGGCGCCGGCAAGATCTTTCTCCATAAAAAATTGTTTTTTCCGGATGACGGGACATGTCTCGAGAGAAATTTTGTACATTTTTTCAGAGTCTCGCGTTTCCGGTAATAAAAGAGAAAATCTTTCTAGATCGTTCGAAGCATTTCGTTTGCCAATTAGCAGCCGTTATCTTCAAAAGAGAAGAACTCGTGAAGTCCTCCGGACGTAACAATACAAGATAAAAAATTTTTCATTACTTTCTCTCAATTTTTTTCATTTTTTTTCACTTATTTTCCGTAAGAGGTGTCACGTATATTATACATTTTCACGATCTATATGACTGTCTGGGATACTCTTATGTATGCTCTACATGATATACTGTTCTTAAACCATTTTCATCATGACCATACTGCGGATATTCTCCAGTACATATTAGGGATTAAAGTACATTCCACAATATATCGCAATACGTATTTTGAATGTTCGGAAAATATCTCGAATATACTTGTATTGATATCCCATGGAACGTTCTCAGAATTAGACGAGTGCTATTAGGATAATAGGATGAAACCTGCAACTGAAATGATGATATAAAATATAAGGACATGGAACATAAAATATGATAAATCTGGTTAAGGAATGTCACTATATAAATAGTCTCTGCCATATAAATAGTCTCAATTTTAAAATCTTGATTGCATATGTAATTCTTGTAGATAATTAAATTATATATATATATAGAGCTGTGAACCTATATTATGTTTAATGAGAATCATTTTTATTATGAAAATTGTTTATAAATTGTTGAATATATTTTGTTTTATATTTATTTATGAATTTGTTAATAATTAAATATTTATTAAATATAGCAAATATTTTTCTTATTTATATATTATAGTTAATTTAGTTAAAAAAGATAGTGTGGCGGTCACCGCCACTCTGGCCCATTGACAAGCGCGTCGGCGCGCGCCGCCGCGCTGCCGCGCGCCGACACCGCGGGACCGCGCACGGGAGTGATTCACGCGCTCGCCACGAGATGGCCAACCGTTTGATCATCCACTCGTGCGCGGAAACCATCATCGGCGCTATATAAGAGCGGCTAGCACCACCGTTTGGCACTACCCCCTCAGTGCGCACTGGAGCCCGCGCACGGATTAAGCTAGCACTGAGGACTGACTGCTTGCGGTCATTATATGACCTTTTTTACACGGCTGGCGTTACCGACCACTATAGGTCGTATTCCCCCCTCAGTGGCCGCGCACGCCATTGAGGATTTCCTCTACCCTCCGACGCGGCCGTGCACGCCATGCCTCCTCTCGCCTGAGTTCTCTTCAGCGGCCGTACACGCCGTTGGGCGAGACTCTTGGCACCCCTGCTGAGAGGCAACCGATCGAGCCGCTGCCTCCGATACCGAAGGAGAGCCACCGGAGTACGCCGCCCAGGGACCAGGACTTCGCCACCACGTCGAGACCGCCTCTTCACCGCCGCCGACCTCGCAGCCGCATCCGTCCGTGCCCGAGCAACCTGCTGGCAGCCATCACCGCGGGGAGACCTACCCCCGCCGCCAGGACCAGCACCGAGCGGACTTCCCATCGGCTAGGAGGACAGCGAGACACCCCGGCACCGACTCATCCCGGATCGTCGGCGACTTCGCGCCGGCCAGAGCCTGCGCCGCCTGCAGCAAGGGGCAACCAACGCCCCTGGCCTCCAGGCAAAAGCAGCTGGTGGAGTTATTTGGCGTCCTCTCGACATCATCGTCCTCGGCGGACAGTCACGCATCAGGGCCAGCGTCGCGGACACCGCCGCGCCCGAGCTCAGCTCCACGGACCTGCCCGCCTACGCCGGGCCGTACCATCAGCTTCCCGGCCCGTAGGGGCCCTCAGCGAGCCGTCAACACCACTGCGGACGAGGATCTCACTGCAGATTGCGGCGCATCACCGCCCGCCTACTCCGAGCTTTCCGGGGCAGCGTCCTGAGCCCCCCAGACATCCGTGGCGCCTCATTCCACTCGACCTCGGGAGCATCGTCGCAGGGACGCCCCGACGAGACCACCGACCGGCCTTCTACAACGTCGCTTCACAGACAGAGGCCTCGCAGCACGCTGGAGGCTTGCTGACGACTCGCACCAGGACCACGCACCACGGCGGGGCTGGTGCTCGCGAAAGGCGAGCACAGCGCTTTCGCGAAGAACCACGTGATTCCGCCAAATCGGGCCGCACACCAAACACACGGGGCACGCAAACCCCCGCGTCACGCCCATGATATCTCCGTTTTCTTTTGTAGTAATGTGTAGAAAATATACAATGAACATTTAAAGATTGCCTCAGTTAAATCTTGGGAACCTGCACGATAACCTTCATTTCCCTCTCGAACCTGCCGCCTTTTTCCGCTTCGACTGAGCGTGGATTGACGGGGCGTGCAGAGAGGTACAACGAGTTGGTTTCATCAAATCCGTCCAGACATCACAATCAACTACCATCACAACAACCGGTATTGGCAACAACCACAATATTGCTGATTACCATAATAGTAATTAATAATGTTATTTCATTATATGTTCATTAAAAATGACTTAAAAATGAAGATTAAATGACAATATATTTATAATAATATTTCGTGATAAATGTTACGTTTATTTTACATCGTTTTTTAATACTGACAAAAAATACTGACAAAAAATGAAATCATTGTCATAATGACGTCATCTTGCTACTTGAGATTTTATACGAATAGTTTTAGTATATTTTTTTAGTATATTTTTATTTTAGTATTATTTTAATATATTTTAGTATATTTATATATAATTTTAGTATATTTATTTTAGTATATTTTAGTATATTCGTTATGATCACAGTACATTCAATATAAATACAGAATATTCGTATCATGTGCTGCTAGAGTATATTCAGTATATTCTGAAGATGAGCTTAAGAATATACGAGAAATGATATACCATCAAGATGTCATATAAATGTTCTGTAATATATTATGCAATAATATATTAGGCATATACGATCACAATACTTTCAGTACGAGTGTAGAATGTTCGAATGATATCATGTATGCTATTAGGATAGTAACATTAACTGGATCTATTATATTTTATGTCAAAATTCCGTGTTCACTTATATCATCATTATACACTTATATCATCATTTCTGTTGCAGGTTTCATCCCATTATAGAAGTTAAGCAGCATCGAGCAGGATCCCAAGTAGGATGGGGACCGTTTTAAAAACATGCAATACAAGATAAAAAATGTTTCATTACTTTCTCTGAATTGTTTAAATTTTTTTCACTTATTTTCCGTAAGAGGTGTCACGTATATTATAAATTTTCACGATCTATATGGCTGTCTGATACATTTATGCTCTACATGATATACTGTTTTTAAACCATTTCATCCTATGGCCATACTGCGGGATATTCTATAGTACATACTAGGGATTAGGTTAGTGAGCGGTAGTAATGATCTAAGTACATTCCACAGTATAACGCAGTACATATTTCGAATGTTCGGAGAATATCTCGAATATACTTGTATGATATCCCGTGGAACGTTTTCAGAATAGACGAATGCTATTAGGGTTGGGATACATAGATTTTATATGAATAATCTTAGTGTATTCGATATGATCACAGTACATTCAGTATAAATATAGAATATTCGTATATCATGTGCTGCTAGGGTATATTCGGTATATTCTGAAGATAAGTTTAAGAATATACGAGAAATGATATACCATCAAGATATCATATGAATGTTCTCTGGTATATTAAGCAATTGTACATATGATCACAATACTTTCAGTACGAGTGTAGAATATTCGAATGCTATCATGTGCTATTAGAGACAAGCGCTACATAAAAGCACAAACGATGCATATAGCAACGTTTTCAGATTATTTCTGAAAAAATGCGATTTTGTAAAATAATTTTATTATATACGGTTAAATTTGGCATAAAATTCCCCTTTCAATTTTTATTCTTAGGAAAAATTTAAATTACGTAAAAATAATAAGACGTGGGGATAGTTTGAAAAATATTAAATTTTTTAAAATCTAAATACACGGTTATAAAGTACATAAGAAATTATAAAAGTTTTGTCTAAAACATTTTTTATCTCTCCGTTGATAATTGATGGAAATCAAAATATATAGTCCCGATAGCAAAACCTGCAGAAATAGATTTTGAGCAGAGCCTGCTACCAATATTTGATAGCAAAAAAGCAACAAATTGCACAGGGTCTGTAATATCTGATGATGTAAGCAAACTGTCCTCAAAAATATGACAAAGCTTGCCGACATGCTATGCCAGTAGATTGCTAGTAAAAACCGAGTAAAGCCTGCCGACATGCTATGTCAGCAGATTGATAGCAAAAACCAAGCAGAGCCTGTCATTACGCATATTTAAACAATAATTGGAAAACTACCGCTAGATGGCGTCCGTTTCTCGCATGCAAAATTTATCAAACTTTCTATATAAGCGAAATCATAATCAAAATTTAAACATGCATTTATTATTTACGTATTTTTATGTATATGTTTGATGCAAGACGTAATCGTCCAATAAGGAAATTAGGGCAAACTCTGCTCGATTTTTGCCGCCAATCTGTTCGCATAGCATGTCAGCAGGCTCTGCTCGGTTTCTGCTGGCATAGCATATCAACAAGCTTTGTCGACAAATCCCGAACCTGCGGACACATGGCTATGGATTTGTAGTCAATATCTGATCGAATTTATTGCCAATCTGCTAGCAAATTGCTAGCATTTTGCTGGGAGGCTGGGAGGTTAGCCTTTGAAAAATTGTTTCATCCCTTAAAACTCCAATTGGACGCATATAAAAAAATACGTGTCTCTTAGATTTTTGTGTTTAATAACATATTTTAAAGAAAATCAAATCGATTTCGGACAGTTATGACAGGTCCCTTGTAAGGTGAACTCAATGTTTATAGGACTATAACTTGGCGCCAATTATTGATATCAAATCTTTTATACAAATTTTATACATTATTACAATCATTTGAGTTCAATTGGCAGTGTGCAAGTAAAGTTTTCTTTTTTGAAGAATTAGGGTTAACATCATATTGGGTCAGAATAGGAAGACTTTTCATTGAAAATTCAAATCCTTTTTAAGAAATTAAAACTACTACCACATGGGTTAGAGTAAAAAGATTCTTCAATGAAGATACAAAGATACATACACTTAGGTTCTATTTTCTTAAAATAAAAGATATTGCGTTATTTTATTTTTTATACAAATAATACATATTACTTGAGTTTAGTAGAATAAGATGTTTTTGATAGTACACAATTTTTATAATAAAATATAACTTGGCGCCAGTTATTGATACCAAATCTTTTATACAAATAATGACGACGTAAAATAAAAATTTACGAATCGGACTTTGTGTAGCAATACCTCGTCTCGTAGGGCACGTATGTCTCTTTACTTGACACCCTTTTTTATCTTTTTTTACAAAAAGATTTTTTACAAAAAGGTAATTTTGTAACATAAATAAATGTACAAGGGGGAACGTACGCGAGGAATATCATTGAAAAATAGTAAATATTTTTTCGAAATTTTATTTTACTTTATAATTGTCGCAGTCGTTACATATGTATATCGCTACGTTTGTACAGCATTACGTCAAAATTATTTTGTCCAGAGTATACGCTCAAATTATCACAAATAAATTTTATTATAGGTATCTGAAAACAATGCTACATCTTCAAGCTTATATTAAATGTAAAGATATTTCTGCCGTAAATATGCATTCGTAACATAAAAATAAAATAAACGTTTATCATACAAATAAATATACAAAAATATATATTATATATGAATATATGTGCATACACATATAATGTAGTAGTGTACTGATAGAACAGAATGACTTTGGATAGAACAAGGGCACAATAATTATGAGAAAATTTATAACAAAAATGATTAAAACACGAAAAAATATGCAAAACTTTTAGACTCATTTTTCTTATTGTTGAACACATGGTATTATAATTTAGATTCGTTAATGCAAAAGAGATCATATGTATCAAAGAATAACTATCGCACCTAATAGAATCTTTTTTTTCATAGATAATTATCATATGCGTTTTTTATACCAACTCTCCATATGTTAATATACATTATATTTTCTTAAAATAAAGCGGAATAAAATACTATTATATTATTTAATTGTACAGTTATTTTGAATCATTCAAAAAACAAGAATTATAATATTGCCTTTTGTTTATATAAATATGAAAATATCCTTAAAGTTTACATAGATTATTTGTGTATCTGTGACAGATGCACATCTGTGTATCTATGACATAATTTTTTTAAGCTTTGTGAAGTTATGATGTTTAAAAATTATATATTTCCCTATGCATGAACACATTAATTTATTGAAAGTAAATCTAATATATACAGAAAATTTTCGATAAATTAAATTTTAGATAAATTAAATATACATATACTAGACATTAAAATGCAATTCCTGTATAAATCTAATAAAGTTACCTATGTTTAAAAAATTACGAAAATATTGTGTACACATATATGTACGCAAGCGTATATATACACTTGTGTGTGCACTTGTGTTTATATATAAAATAAGACAGCAAAAATATTAAAATATTTTATCTTTTAAAGTATCCTAGAAAAGGATGCTTTAGATTACACAGATCTTATAAAACTGATATGCCTTCTGATTAAAATCAAGATTCGAATTGATAGAGTGAGAGAGCACTACCTTATGTTCTTCTATTTCTAATGATAGAGCGAGAGAGCAATATCTTATATCTTTCTTTATTGTGTACTTTCGGAAAATGAAGGATAGAAAATATGACACATCCACTGTCTCTTTCGAAAGGAACAGACGTATCGAGTATTATAAGATCTATGTTATATTAAAGGATCTTTTTTTCATAAATAATCTTTTTTTTACATCTTTTACTAAGATACTTAATGTAAGAAGATATTTTAACACTTGTGTTATCTAGCCTAATATACCAAATTTTTTCAAAATTTCCATTTTAATCGATATAATTAATTAATTTATGGATATAAACTTAGAATCTCGACTTTTAGGAACTCAATTTAAATATATATATAATTATGGATCACTTGATTATTTCTTTTATCTTGATTTTATTTACATAAAATCATCAAGTTCGAAATTTACTCAACGTAATATTATGAAAAATTATATAAAGAATTTATATTAATATTGTCAATACTGTCGTAAAAATTACCTTTCATACTTTATTAAGCATGCAAAAGTTTGTCCTTTAGTTTTAGATCTATTATATAAATCAAATTTAATAATCAAATTTAATAATTATATTACTCTTATGAAATGAAATTTTGTATCAATATATTTTTTAAGTTATATTTTTTTAAGGATACTCTTATAGTTATCCATCATATGTAACAATCAGAAACTTATCTCACAATTAAAGATCAGGAACCTTCATACTACATTAATTTACCACATATCATTAACATTGATTGATTTATTAATCATATCTTGATTGATTTGATTTATTAATCATATATGAAGTAGATTCATTATATTTGATATAAAGTCACATATTTTATATTTATGAACAAAATAATGCAATCAATTTGCAGTATATTGATAAATATAGAAAAATCACAATGAAATTTATATAATGAATTACAACGGAAATAAACTGGCTAATCTGTCTGCTGTATTATCGCCAATAGAAAGGTTAAGCCAATCCACAAATACAAATTTTTTTGTTTGATGGGAATATTCAATTGAAATATTTGGCAATGATTGTATATATAATTAAATATATATAGTGTTCTAAAGTTTGTATACAGTATTCTAAAAGTCTTGAAATAGTCCAATATCTTGAAAATAAAGCAATCTTAAGAAAAAAACTTTTAAATAAAAGTTACATGGAATTTCGAGGAGGATCAATATCACATGATTATGATATTAATTCATTTGCAGATGAAGTCTCTATTGATATTTTTTTATAGTCGTCAAATGAAATTTGACTTTCAAAATGAAATTATATATTTTTTGATATATAATGATTCCTCATAGATATAAATATTGAGTTATCAAAAAATAATAGTTTACAAAATATTTTGTTTTATGTCATATTTCAAAATAATATAAAATATCTCATAAACTACTGACTTTTTGATAATTGTCTTTAATAATCTTAATACTTTTATGTTCAGGATAATTAAAAGAATTATAACATGCAACGAAAAATAAGATTTTATTAAAAAAAAGACTATAAAAAAATATCAACAGCGACTCTGCAAATAAATCACCTTCAATGAATATTATATCATGTGACTCCCCTCTTATTTTATTTAAAACATGTTTCTAAAAAATGCTTTATATTTTCAAAACACTTAATGTCCATTCCAGGATTTTTGGAACATATTTTATTCATATAAACATTTATACACTAAGAAGTACGATTCCAATTTTATTGTCCATCTTCTAATTTATGCTAAAAAGCTTTTCGTTTTTCTTTTTATATGTGAACATTCAGTTACACAACACGACAAAACCCATAAACTAAATATTAAGATGTGTAATTTATATTTGATATCACACACATACACACACACACACACACACACACACACACACACACACACACACACACACACACACACACCACACATACACACGATTTAATTATTCATTACATAATACTAATGACTAGACTTCATGTCATGTTGCTATTTGTACTTGTACAATGGTGCTGCTTTGTCTCATATCTTTATCTCATATCACCATGTTTTTTTTCAACAAATATTGCATTAGAAACAATATAAACTCGAAAATGTTCAAATAGCAACGTCCCGTTGCAGATACAATTTATATTTTCTGAATTATGATTTTAACAATTTTCTATATTCATGTCATTCAATAGTCAAAATACAAGAACTTGTGATATGCCATATATATTTTATACATTGACTATGTTCCAAAATTTAATATCAGTAGAAATCTCTAAAATAGGTGACATGAATTTTATATATATAGTATTGTTGATAGTAAATCTTGGAACACATCATCGACCAACAATTTTTGCGATTATACAGCCCATTGAGCTATATAGTATACTGGAGTGAGCCTTCAAGGAATAGGGATCTCATTTACTAAAAAAAGACAATGTGCGAGTTGGAATCATTCTCTTTATCAAGATATTCTTTGATTGGTTAATGTTATTCTATGACCATAAGGTAATACACTGTAGAAAAGAGATAAAGACCAACTTTATGCCCATCCTTTTCTCCGCTGCGGTTTTCTAGTTTAGTATAGGGATGGCTCACTCTCCACACACACACACACACACACACACACACACACACACACACACACACACACGTACAGCCATATATATATATATATATATATATATGTGTGTGTATTTTATATATATATGTGTATGGGTATTTTATATATAATATATATATATATATACACACACATACATACATATATTTTAATATAGGAACATCTATTACTTACACAACGTTTACAAAGTATATTTACAAAGGAGAATATCCTTTCTATTAAGAATGTGACAATGTGAAGTTGATCATTATTCATTAACAAGAATTAGATAATTTGTATTAACATTGCATAAATTGTATCTGCTGATCGGTATGCTACATGAGTCATGTCATTTAGTTTTGTTTGAAAGAGTCAGTCTTTATACTAATAAGTAGAAAGTTCTATAACAATCCGAAAGTAATTTATCACAAGGATAAAGACACTATGAGATATATGCTTGTACAGTAACTTCCACAGGCTTACGACATACGCCGCATACCTTCATATTTTTCGCACATTCTGCACATGCCAGTAAATGTCCACAAGGCATAAATAACATACGTAATTCTCTATTGTAGCAAATTTTGCATAATCTTGCATCTTTGTCGATCGGTTTATCACTATGTGCTTGAAGAGTAACCTGTTCCTCGCTGTAAGCCTCACCCGATATAGAACTTGCTTCTGAATGATTAACGCCTTCTTCAGAGTTAATTGAATTTTGAGAACTTCCACTGGCATTGCTCTCACTATTAGCTTTCTCATATTTCTCTTCAAATTTATCAATTGGTATATTTTTCTGATGAACAAATAATTTTAAATTATAACATTAATATATCCTATCTTGTTTTTTAAGTACATTAAAACGTTTATTGCAAAATTCAACAGCAAATAAATAATATTTTTAAACTTACTTCTGCCGCACTATATCTTTTTCCAGTAACATTGCTTACAAATTCTGTTCCTTTGGTTAAAATTAGATAATGACAATTTTCGAACCACTTGGCATGTTCCATCCAAGGATCATCTTCTGGCTCCCAATCTCTTAATCCACCACCACAGTGATAACATAATGTTTGATCGCTGCACCCTGTGTAATAAAAACCGGCATTTGCCAGTTCTTCTTTAGTTTGTGTCATAGATTTAGGCCACGTATCGAATGAAGCTAATCTAGCAGCATAACTGGCATATTCGGGATGCTTTGGTCTTGAAGCAAGATCTCTCAATCTATAATTTACTCTTTCCTCTATCTCTTGATCTTCATGATCTGGACCAGAGTAAGGCATATATATCGAACCATAAGGTCCACATACGTCCACTCCTTTAGATGTAGGTGCTGGAATCGTGTTAGGATCTGTACCGATCGGTACATTGCCACATGGAATATTACGAACAAATCTGCATCTTCCAGACCACCGTTGATGATCGACCATCGGGTTATCATCCGCCTGCCATTCGCATATTTCTATTTGACACTCGAAGCATTTTACTTTGTCGCTTTCGCCCGTATAATAAAATCCAGCCGCGGCAAGTTTCTCTGGCTTCATCCATAAACATGGCCAAGATTTAAAGCTTTCCAAACGGGCAGATTCTAATCGATAATCACCGCTATCAACTTCATCTGATACTTCGATAAATAAATGGGATGATATTGGTGAATTTGATGATAAACGTTTTGGAGGAAGCATATAATGTTCAATGCATTCAGTCATTTCTGTTATGTATTTATGAAGATGCTTCCGTAAATCTGTAAAAAAAAATATAATATCACTACATGTTTTTACTACAAATTTTATGTAATAATAATTCATTCAATCTTCTATAATTCAACTTTTTTCATATTAAAAAAATATATAACGTTTAAATAGCAAGAATGAAGCATTTATAATTAGTTTCTCCTTATAATCAACATTATACTTTCTGTTTTTCTCTAATCAGTTTAAAATTGTTTACTTTTACTTTTTAATTAATTAATGTTTTATTTGGTTTTTAAGAAAACATAAGCTTAATTTTATTTTTCTTCTTTTTATTTATTTGAATTTTTGTATATTTTGCTATATATATATATATATATATATATATATATTGCATAATAGTCGAAGAAGAGCAGGGATGTTAATATGAGTCATCACAAAAATAAATTCAAAAAATTTGTTTTGTATAAAAAAAATATTTTGTTATAAAATTATATATTTGTTCAAAATAAACTGCTAGAAAGAACTATAATATAACCACAAATTTTTTAAACAGATAAAGATTATGTGTATACATTTACACATAACCTCTTCCTATTGTCGGTATTAAAAATCTATAATAAAGAGACGTGAATTAAAAGTTTAGCAATAGAACGACAATCGGAGAATTACAATGTAAAAATCTTGAAAATAGCCATACATTATCAGCACGCTTAGTAGATCTCATCAAAAAATGCTTTGTTATTGTTTAACTTTGTATAACTCAAAATGTGTAGCCAAATAAAGTGTTAAATTAACAAAAAATACTCAAGTGCTACATACATTCATATGATAATGCGGTCAAGTTTAAAAAGAATGAGAAAATAAGTGTAATTATAATATTGAATGCTAAAATATATCCTGGAAAAGTTTCGAAATGAAAGTAAAAATGCCTTATAAATGTCGGCCATTATATACTGACATATTAATGCCATTGCATAACAGTGAGTTACAAGATTCCATAAATAATTATTGGAATTTGATTTTTAAATACAATTTGTTGATTAATACGCATGATTTATTAGCGAGACAAAGAATAAACAGAAAAAACTTGCATTTAAAACAGGAAAAAGTTTGCATTTGTAATAAAAAGGTTTGAATTATTGTTTTCAATAATATTATAATAATATTACTCTTCTTGCTTATATTCGCTCTTTGTTTTAAATGTTGTGTGTGTATCAAGTATATTTTATATATGCAAGACGAAATAAAACAAAAGAAAGAGACAAAATAAAAATAAGAAAAAGATAGAACTGAAGAAACTTATAGTTGCTTACTTATACTCCACGTCAACGCGATCGGAAGTGATCTAGTGACCAAGTGAAGAAGCGTTGAAACATAATTCTGTGCAGCAAGAATGTGCGCATGCGTTGCCGTTGGTAGCGGCATTGTATTTGTATGATATAAGTATACCCACAGGCTTATATATAATACTAGGATTACATTCCAAACTACATTCCAAAACATTTTTTCCAGGAAAAATTTTACTCGAAATATGTAATACACGTAACATACGTATATCAAGTAAAATTTTTCTTGAAAAAGACATTTTATAATGTAAGCCAAAACGTTGCTTTCGAGCAAAATTTTACTCAATAGTTGCTCCAAAACGTTATTTAAGCTTTTCCAATTGGTTTGTTATCTATCACTCAGAGATATTCCAAAATTAGAAACTAATTTTCATATTTCCTCTACCGAGTAAAATTCTCACCTGCGTTTTGTGTGAGAGAGTATACCGCACGAGTATATTGCATGATTGGTGCAGCAGATAGGCTGAGAACGAAACATGATGACGTGACATTATATAAACGAGGTTAGAGTCTAAATCGAAAATTTTATTCTATATTTTTGACTTGCTTTTTCATATAAAATCATCTCCTTCCGGCTTGTATCATCAGTTTTGGAATATTTCAGTTGTGTTTCAAAATTTACTGCTAATACTAATAATATATAATATATATATATTACGTATAAATTTTCAGTACATTTTGAAACTTTATATAACGATGTATAATGATTAATAATAAACATTTCTAATTATTATTCGCAATAAATAGCAAGATGCATATTGAATATGTACGTAAATTTATGTGTTAAAGCATTTTTATGACTTTGCGTGTGCATATCTAAGACAAAGCCACTGTTTTGTGCCTTGATAAGAAATTCGATTTCTCCGTAAGCCACTCGACTCGCTCGGAAGGTGCACAGCTGTCAGCTGCGACACCGGGTATATACCATTGATGCAACGTTGCCGCTAACGCGGCCTCTATTTCTGTCTTTGTCTTATTACACTATATTACACGGGACCACAGCATGTATCCGTAAATTTTAACGGTAGAATCTAGCATCTCTACTGGGTCTTATTATCTTTCGAATTTTTCACTTCTGTGACAGAGAGAATCTTCTCAAATTTATTATAATATATATGCATTTAGCAAATTCCGAGAAATTGTTAAAACGAGATATTTTCTCAAAAATAATGCGTTCAATTTCGAATCGATAGATGACAAATATTCGAGAATCATTCACGAGGTAATGAATTTTCATTTTAAAAGTACCTGGTAATGTCGCAATGAAGTGTCGCAATGGAAAGATTTCTCATGACAGAAGAGCGCTTCGGAATGTCATTCGTGGAATGTTGCCACAGCATCGAGATCCCTGCATGAGTCGCGACGCATGCTGTGAACTTTACAGGGATGCTGGCGACAGCATGTTGCAAAAAGGAAACGTCTCGATAACGATGGCAACAATACCGTGAAATCATCCGTTACAGATGACTAGCAATCCAACCTTCGTTCATCGCTTACAGCAGTGTCCTCCGTATTATACTTGAGCGGTAGAAACTTTTCTTTCTTTGGGTGCTTTCCATTTAGTAACACAAGTCGACACAAGTATCATTTTATCCTTGTTAATCATTGAATGTCAAGAAAAATAGAACGATACTTGTATCGACTTGTGTCACTAAATGGAAAGCACCCTTAATTTGAAAAGAAGGAAAATAATCCGCATGTCTTGAATAGAGGGAAGAGGAAACAAATCCCGCCCAAAAAATCAGATAGTGCTGTCATGTTATACAGAGCGTCACCACAAAATGCTAAAACAATTTTAATCTATAATTAATTATCTCTTGATTAAGCGAATTGATCAAAAAGAATTAAAATGGGCAGCGTTAAGAACATAAATGTATTTTAAAATTCAATTCAAAACAGAATGAGATAGAGAGAAGAAAAATTTTTTTATTCAATATCTTCGAAATAGGATTAAAATCACGTTATTCATAAAAAATCTTTTTTTTTTGCAAATTCTTATTCTCAATATGGATTAATAAAATGCTTCGAATTGAACGCGATAAAATTATTCGTTATTCAGTTTTTCAATCTTGAGATCTTGATTCGGAAATTTTCTGTACTTCCTCTAAAAATTTTTTTCATTCTATTCACATCGTATTCTTGCTAATCATGAAACTGATTAGCCATTATAGATCAATCTTCAGATTGTCCTGAGAATAAAGATCTGTGTTATAATAACAGTCTGAGTATTTTGCAACGACAGCTTGGTATATCGCAAATGACGCATTGAGACGACGAATGCGCGTGGCTTATCATTCAAAGAGAATTATAAAATGACATCAGCGCAAAACTGCTTTTCCTTTGGACTCTCGCGTCAGCTTTATTATTCCTGACTGCGAGAGAATTGGCAACACAGCACGAAAGCGTACAATCGAAAGGCTTGAACGAAAGGCTCCCCGACATAGATTCAAGCTATCGCTCTGTAAATTCCATCCAATTCAAATCCAATTCTGCATTTTTTACCAGATATCAATAATATAAAGCATTGATAAGTATCCGACCTTGATAAATAAAGCGAGGTCATGTTTATTTTAATTTTTTATGTCGGGATCTAAAATAGCGTTAAGAAATCACGATTTCATCGAAATCTCTGATCTAATCACGTGCGATTAATGACATTAATATACAATAAATTTTTCCTTATCTAGCACATGGAAGTGAATAATTTTTGGATATTAAATGTTCCTTTATCAAAATTTTCTGGCAACGATTAATGATTTATCAAAAGCAGAGTATGATAATTAATTTTATCATATTTGGGAAACAGAATAAAAATCGTTGATTCGAAAACAAGGGAATATCTAAATTAATATCTTTTCTAAAAATCGAATACAAAATTTCAGATACTTTGTCTATCATATTAGTTGGGTAAACTTCTTCAATTCTGTTTAGAAAGGTAACAGAAATCTATAGCAAAGAATCTGAATTTTCTATTGTGTCTTGAATGTCTTTGACATGAAAGTTTAAAAATTTTATGAATCTTTGAAAGGTTAGGACACGTCTCAAATGGTCAAAAATTCAAATTAATGATAATAAAAACAGAAATGGAGATAAAGAAAGGGAACAATGGCATGTGTTCCAAGTTTTCTTGTCTAACTCGAATTTCATTAAATTAAATTTTTCATTTGCCAGTTATGATCCAAATAATTGCTAATACTTTGTCTCTCAACATATTTTGATTTCGTATTATTTGCAAATGATTCGTTAAGGATTAAACTTTCATAAAGACAATTTAGCATATTTAAATCATCTTTTTATATGTATACAATTATGTTTATCAATTGTGTTAAATTTCTTGATTTATTGGCCGATTTAAAGAGAACTTATAGATTTAAGACGATCAAATTACATTTAATTAAAAAGTGTTGGAGCAGAAAATAAATCCGATTTTATCTGATGTTTCAAGATTTCCGCTATTTTTTTAAAGGCTGTTTTTGTGATAAAAGAAAATCATTTGTCATTCCTTTCTTATTTACGATTTATTTGCCTTCTGCTGGTTAATCCTTTAAGAGGATCCTGGACTGACGAGCAAACTCCGACAAAAATGTTCACCATATACACGTCTAAACATACATAGATACATTTATGTATACATACATATATTCATATACATATATACATTTCTGCACACACGATACACATATGAATAAATTTTGGTTTTCCTTTTTTGTATTACATTAGGTATCTAACTTAATTCTAAAAACTCAATGTTGTTTTTTCATGTAATCTTCTAGTCTAGCAATATCAGTTTTGTAGATATAAGCTGTTTTTACATATTTTTTTTATTAATAATAAAATATAATTACATGTATATGTAATTATATACATATATAATTTTTATATAAAACAAATATTGACGTGATTTGACAGCTTTGAACGTCATTTTAAGAGGATGCTGGACTTGTCTGTATTACCGACAAAACGCAGTAATTTTTATATTGCTCTCTTTTTTTATTAACTTTATAGATCTTGAAATTCTTTTCCATAATTAAAATTTATGCATTAATGCGTATCTAGCATATGAATTTCGTATCAAGAACGAGAAAAATTTTTTAAATTTAGATCTTTTTTACCATTTGGTATTTTAAAATGGCGTCCAAAACTGTCAAGTCGCAATATTTGTTTTATATAAAAATTTTATAGCCTACAAACTGATATCGCTAGACTAGAAGATTACATGGAGAAACAATGTTGAGTTCTCAGATTAAGCTAGATACTTAATGTAAACAAAAAAGCAATATGAAAATTTGTTTATATGTATATCATGTGTGTACAGAAATGTATGATGAGTGTTGTATGTATACATAAATGTATCTATGTTAGACGTGTATATGGTGAACATTTTCGTTGGAATTCGCTCGTCAGTTCAGGATTCCCTTTCCACAAATGCAGACCCGCCCAACAATGTTAGATAATAAACGATAATAAATACTATGTCAAAACATCACGTCAAAAGAATATCGATATAGAGGTAGGTGAAGAAGGGAGGCAATGACATCAAAAAAGAGGGGAAGATAGGAGAAGGAAGAGTGTAGTAAATATACGACGATCGAATTTCCATGCGTTTATTAGCTATCGTGATCAACTATTCTTATCGAGAGTTCTATTACTACTATTTTAATCTTTCAGTTTTCTTCAGCTGTCAAGCATGCCCTACTCCTTATTATGCGAATTTTCAGACAGATTAGATAGAAAAAATTGTATGCGAGGAAGGAAAATAGAATAAAGATTATTTGGAATTCCTAGGATTTCTCGAGAAATGATTTGCAATTGTGATGGAAAGAAGAACATACCTGAATTGCCTTGGACCTTGGATTGCTGTAACACACAACGCTTGCTTGGCTCTGCGCGTGGGCACTCGGCTTTGTCCCTCGATTTGATCGTTCCTTCCTTCGATTATACTATCTTCTTTCGCGAGTATATCGCGGATGCGTTTTCACATAACGCACGCGGTCGTATTAAACGAACTTTGTGTAGTGCGACAAGACTTTTTTGTCGTTGTCGCGAGGACGATGAGAATCAAGATGCAAATGGAACGCGTATGAAACGTCTGCTCGCAACTCGCGGTAGATTCGTGAGAGTCGCAGGCATAAAGCAACTAATCATCCACACTATAGCGTCTGCGTTGGCACTCGGGGATTGTACTATAGCGCGTGATAGCAATGGCGGCGTCAGCGACAAAGCATTCCTGTTCAGCGTGACGTTTGCTACTCGCGGCGAGCATGCGTCCTCCGATACAACTGGAATTCGGATATACGCATGAGACTGCACACAACGTACTATAGTACGAAGAGCACCGGTATGGCCGAAGCTGTGTGTATTATCACATTTTTACGTTCTTCATTCTTCCCTCCTTTTTCTTTTCCCTTTTTCTTTCTTGCTAATTCGTATCGGCTGTCTTCCGCCACGTGTAACTAGCTATTTTCATTCGAGCAAAATTAAAAATTCTGACCTCGCTTCCTTCCTCCATCATTAATATATTTCTTGCATATACCACCACACACACACACACACACACACACACACACACACACACACACACACACACACACACCGCGCGCGCGCGCGCACCTCACACACACACACACACACACACACACACACGCACACATACACATATTTCGAATATATGATCATGTGAAGTTTTCGTCTTGAATTTATATATTATATATATATATATATATATATATATATTTACTTATTTATTTATTTATTTACACTTTATATGGTCATATGTCCGAAACGACTTATTTTCAAAGATACAGATTTTCAAAATTTTTGGAAAAGAAATTTTTTTTTATTTTGACACCCTGTATCTTTAAAACTAAGCCATTTGAACATATGATCATATGAAGTTTTCGTCTTGAATTTGTGTAAGGAACTATCCCTTAAAATCTTTTAGTGTATTTAGTAGACTTTGTTCATTTGTACTCCACGAACTTAAATTTATTTTTTTCCTTGAAAATTATTCATTCTAAAACATTGAGACCTTTTTTATGCTAAATTATCTTCTGTATCATGAAAAAATCAGTGGCGTATCAATTTTTTCCTTAAAAATCATCATTATTCGTCCATGATTGAATAAAAAAATGATGTATGGTATCAAAAAATGAGCCTTCCTGTTCTTCAAACAAAGTTTCATCAAAATAGCCCGCATGATTTTCAAAATTTTTGAAAAAAATGAAATTTTTTTCAACTTTGACACCTTGTAACTTTGAACTAAGCCGAACATATGATTGAATTTGTGTGACTCACTTCTTAAAATCTTTCCGCGTACTTAAGATATAGTTATATGTTCTTATATAAAAAATTTTCTACATATGTGAATTGAAATAGAAAAAAACACAAGGAAAAATTATATTTCCAAACTATAATAGAAAGAGATGAATGCAAAATAAGCAAATAAATACTAGTTTCCATTCGATTAAGAATGCAATTAATAATAACTTTTTTATTTTTCATTTCTATCGAGTATGAAATTTACGGCACTGGAAATGGTCGTACTCTGAGAAGTCTGGCATTCATGTGCAATGGCGGCGAGAAAAGAGGGTCTTGAGTAAAAGATCATACTGATTTTACTCGATATTCCAATTTGCGATTCACAGCTAATTCGCTCGTGGTGAAATTCCAATAATAAGTTATCATTCGCGGCTACATCTACAATATCAGCAACGCAATGTACAAGAAGAAAAGAGAGAAAGATAAAAATACCTTTGGACAGAATCTTTGGAATTTTATCGAATACATTCTATCATGCTGTCCATTGTGACAGGTCTTTTTCTATCCATAGGAAACGGAAACATGATACGTATACTTAAGCCCAGAAAGATTAAAGGAAAAGAACCAAAAAACTTTCCTAGAAAAATTTGACTCACCAATAATACATCTTCCGTAATGGATAGTAATCCCATTTCGAGTCTTAGCCCTTCGTAAAGCCTCCCCCCTCTCTCCCGCCTTCCCTCTCCACTCCTTTCCCTCCCCTTCTCTCTTTCCCTCTCTCTCTCCTCTCTCTTCTTCTCTCTTCCTCCTCTCTCTTTCTATTATGTAAAAAAATTAATTTAAAAGAATTTTTGTATATATTATAGAAAAATCTCTGGATCTCAGCTAAATTTTCCATAAATGATTTATAAAATGATTACTTTCTTATTATGTATAGCACTTATTTGAGTCAGACGACATAACATTATTAAATAAGAAGGGAGGGTGTGCGTCACGGTGGGACCCGACCACGAACCAGTCGTGAAAACTCGTAATTATTTTGCGAAAAAATACCACCTCAGCCAAGAATCGAACCTGGATCTCCTGCTCACCGGGCAGGCATCATATCCTTCGACTATCGAGGCACATGATGATATTTATCGCAAATAACGTGTTTAGAATAACACGTCAACAATACAATGATACACATATATACGTATATTACAATATACATATATACATGTATTCTCTCGATTCCTCACGACTGCTACTCCAGAGAGATGATGTTCCTATTCTCTCGATGGATGCAGGTCGGACTGCAACGGCGACACCCTCCAACGCCATTGGCAAATATACAAATAATCTTCCTGGAGCACGACAGAAGAGATTGCATCAAGCATGGCTCGAGTCTCCGACATTCCCTTATCTCGTTCATTTAATCATCCAAAATATACATCTAAATTTTTGCGTATTTAAACGACACGTGTATATAAATATATATATATATACGTTCCATAGGCTATACGTTCTGATTCACACTTACAGCACTTATAAACTATTAAAACTTAAAATTTTTGTTGTTTATTATCTTTGTTATTTATCAAATTTGCATAAATATTAATAATAAATGTATGATATTCAAGGAAATGGAAGATGATTTAAGGATTCATTCATAATTCAGGATTTATTTAAGAATTCATTGCTAAATATCACGAGTAAACACTACAAATTTACGTCTCCTAATACAAACCATATGTTTCTAACCATGAATGAAGAGGTATCTATTTTTAGATGCATGCCAAAGGGACCTTTTGCATCATCGCGATCTGCGAATGGAAGACAAATACTTAACTCTGCGTTCAGATTTCAAAAAAGGATGAAAAAGACTTTGTGCCATAATATATATCCAGATGCCAATCTCACATAAAGAATGCTATTATTAAAATAAAAAATGCTATTATTAAATAAGTTAAACGAGTATTATTTATATTATTATACAATTATTTTACAATATATATTATTTATATAAGTCATATCAATGATTTTTTTCCAATGCAATCATAAAAATTTCCATTTCAAAAAATTTTAAAAGCTTCAAATTAAATAGTTCGTGGTCCAGTATTTAATGTTTAATAATGCTTTTTCATATTCTTTCATTAACAAATTATTAGCTTCTGTCATAAACACGTTTACATGATTTTTATTTAAGAATATCCTGAACTGACGAGCGAATTCTGATGAAAACGTTCACACATATGCATCTAAACATACATAGATACATTTATATATACACACGTACACTTATACATACATTTCTATACACACATGATATACATATGAACAAAGTTTTATATTATTTTTTGTATTACAATCTAAGAGCTCAACGTTGTTTTTTTCATGTAATTTTCTAATCTAGCAATATCAGTTTTGTAGATACAGACTATAAAATTTGTATATAAAGCAAATATTGACACGACTTGATGCAGCTTTGGATGCCATTTTAAAGTATCAAATGATAAAAAAAATCTAAATTTTAAAAATTGTTCTCATTCTTGATACGAAATTCATATGCTAGACACATATTAATGCATAAAACGAAAAATTTAATTATGCGAAAGGATTTCAAGATATATAAAGTTAATAAAAAATGACAGCAATACAAAAGTTACTGCGTTTTGATAATACAGACAAGTCCAGCATCCCCTTAAACTTGCAATCACGTAACATATAAACTGTTATAAATAATAGTAAATTGACCTTGCAGACAAATCAAACAATTTCCAGACAGCATGCATGTCTAAAAAACAACTAAAAAATGTCCTGTAAGAGATTTTAAGACTTTACTAAAAAAAGTCATAAATATATCCTTGGATATGTCTTGAAGATGTCTTGAAAAAGTATAAGTATTATATCAATGTACTAGTCCTCAGCATGATCCTGTATAACTCCTAAATATCTCGGGACATATGTAGGACATGTTTAGGACATAACATTTAGACAAAAATTTCTGGATGACCTGTGGACTAGCAAATGTGCGCCTCATTACGACCTCGAGACGTCCACGGGACGTTCTCCATTCAGCCTCAGACTATTCTGAGGATGAATTTTTCTTAAGATGATTTCAAGATGACTTTAGGATGACTTCAGGATATCCCACAAGCATCTTCAGGGACATCCTGAAAAAGTCGTAAACATATCTGTTCATAATCTTGTGGACGTCCATAATGTAATCAATATTGATTCAGAATATGTTATTATAGTATTTTTAGAATACGTTTCAGGACTGTGTCAAGATAGTGTCAGGATCAACAATTATTTATTAAAAATGCGTTATACATTTAGCTTATAAGCTTCTAGCTTTAAATAAATCTAGCTTTGTTAATTATAACTTATTTAAGTTATATAAAACATAAAAATTCTCATTTCGAACATATGAAATAATATATGTATATAACATGATATACATATATATAACAAACTATAAACTGTTTAACGTAAATAATATATGTTTTAAAAGAAATAAAATATTAAAAGATGTATTTAGTATATATACATTAATGTATAAATCACAGAAAAAAGTAATCAGTAGAAAAAGATAATAAAAAATTTTTATACTTTATCATTTATTTTGTAATAAAAAATTATGGTTATACAAAATCATGATTTTCGATTTTCTGTGAACTTCAACGCATTATATGCAAACATTATATACAAATCATAATGAACAAAACATTTTATTTTTGGTTATTACGCATTGCTATTTGCCATATCATTATTTATCATTTTTCTGCGTATTTTTATATCTTACTAGACTTGGCGCAAAATTAATATATAATATATCATCGCATCACATTTCATTAGTAAATGATCACATGTAGGAAGAAATCAATTTTTTTTATTTAGACCGTGACGTAACAGGCATTAATATTAAAGAATAATTAATTCGATCTTACAGTCTATATTATCAATTTAGAATATATAAAATATTATAATTATAAAATATAATAAAAATTCTAAAATTGTATAATAATTAAGAAAGAGAATCTATTGTATATAAAATCTCATTTAAAAAACTATTATAACATTTTGGTATTATGACTTTCATTTCAAAATGACTTCAAGACCCATTAACAATTATCAGATGTCTAAGGAATACTATATAATATACCATTGTATATTGAAAAGTTTCTATTTTATCAAAAATTAAATATTAAAAGTGGATTTAATTAATAATATATAAAATTCAATTATTTTTTTTTTTATTTCTCCTGAAACTTATAATAGTAATCACTCATGCACATATCGATTTCACTTATATGTAGTAGCAGATACGTACAATTAGTCATTTTACAGCGATTATGTACAATATGTACAATGTATCATTATCATTTCTTATTTTTAATAAAACATATTTTGGATTATTTTCATTCTAGGCTTACATGCCTGAACGTACACTTCGCGAGTTAACTGAAACTCTTTGTAAATACGACGACAATCTAGATTAAAATCTTTAATTGATAATTTTATTTATTTCTTATCTTTCTCGGAACATTTATCTCTTATCTTTATCTCGGTTTTTAATCTTATTATATCTCAATATTTCTCGAAAATAAAAATAGATTGCGTTTTCAACAAAATACATAATAATTATAAATCAGTTATGCAAGTTTGTAAATAAAAAAATATATAAATCTATTGATATATAATCCATCAATATGTAATAAAGAAAAATTGATTTTAAATGAATAGTCGAAATAATACATAAATTCAAAAACGTTCAATTACAAATATTTCCCCTATAAAAATCATATTTTGATTATAATCCACATCATAGATTTATAATAATACAATTATTAATTCATTAATTCATTAATATATTATGTCGATTATGGAGTATTATATCCTTGCATTAAATATATAAGTATATATTATATAATATTGATATGTCTATAACTAATGATACAGTACAATCAGTTAATAAAAATAAAAATGTATTATCTGCGCTAAACAATTTAAAATTCTTAAATACACAATTACGCTTAGATAAATATTTATTATATGAAAAATATCAATTTAAACCTTCTTACAGATATAGAATTTGGAATTTTATAACAAAAGTTTTATCCGCGTTACAATGTGTTTGTATATGTTTTGTGTATATATGTGTATTTGTTGCGTACATACTAGACTAATATGCTAATGAGTCATGTCATTAAGCGTCATTTATAAATATACATTCATAACGTAAATATATTCATAACGTTGTACATTATCCTCGTATATTGATGACAAAACGTGTTTAATTGATTACGAAGAATTGATGTAGGAAAATTCGCGTATATATTATCCAACATACAACACACTATATGTATATATGTATATTATTTTCAAATAATAAGTTCTCTTACATCGATTATTTACTATTTGTTTATTATTAATATACATATGTATATTTATTCTTGTATAACAAGTACTATTTGTGTACAAAAATTGCAAACGGTAAAGCGTTATTGATTTTATAATTTAATCGTCAAGCTCTGATTCAGTGAACATAGCGCCGAGCACCGACAGCGTGAATAGAGCATGAAAAAAAGAAAAAGAATATTGTTGTTCTTGTCTACTCTCTGAAGTTGATCAAAGCTCCAAACGCACACATGCTCCTTTGTATGTCGCAGTTCCCCTTCTACCCATCATATACACATACATGCAAGGTTACATTTAGTTAATTTTCTATACATCAAGCATGTGTGATAAGATCCCACATTAAGTAGTGGGGATGCCTGCGTTCCAGTTTCTGATAGCATTAAATATGTACCATGAATCTCTACTATTGTAAAACAGTCTCATTATCGTGTTTCAATTGACAAATAATTTGCTTAATAAACGCTAGTTGTAAATGGAGACAGTCTCCCATGATCCATTCATGCCGCAGATGACGGCTGCAGATCGGCATTCTCTCTTAATTGTTTTTTTGCTAATACCTTTTTGATAAACGCGCAGTCAGGAAACCACTTGAAATGTTCTTCCATAGGGTTGTCTGTTGGCATCCAATCCTTTAAGCATCCTTCGCAGAAAAAACACATTGTTTGATCACCATAGCCTAAATACCAAAAACCAGCGGCCGCTAAATCTTCCTTTTTTTGAACCTTGTTTTCTGGCCACATCGCGAAAGTACGTAATCTTTGTTCGTAGCAAGCATACTTTGGTTGCTTTGAACTCATAACATCACCGAATTTAGCTATAAAGGACACATCGTCTGAGTCCGAATCGTAGAAGACTTTAACTTCGGTATCTTTACTATTTATCTCGATTGGGTTATGTTCCGTCGTTTCCTCCAGTTGCAAATTATCTGGACCAGAATTAGGCATGTATCTGATGCCGTAGAGTCCGCAAGTCTGTAACTGTTTATGAGATGATGGTACTGTACTAGGATCGATGCCAATTGGTATATTTCCACAGGCAATATTGCGAACAAATCTACATCGTCCGGACCATCGTTGATGTTCTATCATGGCGTCATCACCTTCTAACCATCCAGCCAAGACAGTCCCGCATTCAAAACATTTGACTATATCCTCTTGTCCGGTATAATACAAGCCAGCAGCCGCAAGTTTCTGGGGGTCAATATATGGCACGTTCCAACCAACAAAACTATTCAACCTTGCAGCCTCAAAGCGATAGTCTGTATAATCTACATCGTCGGTTGATGATGTTCCGGTCAACATAGGCAAGTTGTTCAACTTATTGTTTAAATCCTCGTGTCCGATTCGTGCCAGTTTCATCATTTTCCTCGTATGATACGCCTGTTTATGCAAAAATCTAGAAAAAAGATAAACATAGATTAAAATTTCTTAAAATTTCTTTCTAAAGACAATCTATGTATCGGCAATCCGATCTATGTTAATTCATGGTAAATGAAGCAAGATTGATGACACCAATATTCTTTCTCACTGTTTTGAACTTTCAGGGATGAAATGTAAGATTTTCCAGGATAAAATAGATATAACAAATGATTACGTTTTTTTCAAATGTAAAATTTTTCGTGAATTATCGAGTTAATTTAGATAGTTACGGAATTGTCAAATTGCTAAACAGACAGGATTTATTTACCTATACATGCATACACATGCGCGCGCGCAATGAGGTTAAACACCCTTAATCCGCTTAAAATGCCCTTTCAGTGTATTATATTCGTATGGAATGCACTTTTATATCGATAGCTATTAGAAAAGGAGAAAATCTCGTGGAATCAAAACCATTTAGTGCATTCAAACACAAAAGTGCATTCCAACGAATACAATACACTAGCTTGGTCAACACGCGCTGCCGGTATTTCTATCGATGTATGGAATTTTCTTATTTGGAAAATTCCTACCTTTCGAGAGAATTGTTGAGATGAAAAGAATGATAATGAAAAGCAAAATTCCCCTCTTCTCGTTCTTCAAAACTTAGCTTTACATACTTAGTCATTGTTCATCTTATTCAATAATAATCTGATAAAAATTCCGGCAAATTTACACGCCGATGTTGATTTTGTTACTGTACATTGCAGTGCTCAAACAACTGAGATAAAATACTGAGATAAAATCTCCCTTTTAGTGAACGCAGAAATTCGCAATAATTGCGGAAATACGAGGAAGGATTATCAACATTTTGGAAGAAACGCACGATAAGAGCACTCATGAGCAAACAAATTCTTGTAAAATTGCCGTTGCGTAAATTGGTAGAATTCTCTTTTACACGTAATATTAATATCTGAATTTCTGATATGACATTTTAAGGAAAATTCTTTACATCCATAAAAATTTTACACATTTGTCTTTTCTATCATAATCTATGTATTCAAATTTGGTTGGAAATTCATTACACATTTTTTTATATATTATAGTTTAAGAAAATTTAATAACTAATTCTTAATCACAAAATAAAAAATAATAAAAATAATATTAAAACTGCAAACAAGTTAAAATTTTTATTAAAAAAGCCATATAAAAAAGTTCTAATAATTTATACTTGTATTCAAAATCAATGTACAAATTCGAATAAGAATTTTTTAGAGAACTTTAATAACATTTAAGAGAACTTAAACAAATAAATAATAAATAATTCTAGTTATAGAAAAGTAGTATTAAACTTGCAATTAAAATAATATTTTCTAATAAAAACATTCTGTAAAAGATTTTATTTTTTAAATTAAATTTTTTAGATTAAAAATGAAAGTATCAAATAAGAATATTTCATAATAGCGTTATTTTCAACATTAAAAATTGTACGCATTAAAAGTTTTACTCGAAATACAAATTCTAAAATGTTTTTCTGCCAAACTATAAATATAAAAAGAAATGCTTAATCGAATCAACACACATTCTTGAACTTTTCTATCGACACAATGTTTAAAATCTTTAATGACTATTCTTACTAAATTAACTTTAATTTTGATTTAATTTATTCTTTATAATTAAAAAAAATAAGGAAAAAGATAATAATGAATTAAAGTTAATCTATATTGACATAAAAGGACAGGAATTGATATAAAACTTCTTGTTCCGACTTTGGACACTGTCTATTTTCTTAATAATCGCTGAGAGAATTATAGATACGATAAAATAAGCCTAATATAGCAAAATATATGTAGCTTGATATAAGTACGTCGGATGATCTTTGTCTATATTCCATGTCTATCGAAAAATATTATAAGATATAATATTCTTTAATAATCTTATTTTTTATCGTAATGGCTGTGACTTTTAATAATTATCGCTTTATATTCAACAAACTACCTTCGTTATTATATGCAATTCGCTCAAAGAAGTTTTCGAGAATAATCTGTAACCATTTTTCCCAAATAACGGACCCATCGATCTATCCTTCGGGAACCAGCTGCTGTTCTGAAATAATGAAAGCAGCAGATGATCCGTCCGAAACCTCGCATCTGTATCTCTTTGATGAGTTGTAATGACGACCAGGGATGATCTCAAGCATCACAAATTAATATTTCATTCGTCATATAACACAATTTTTGAATGTTTTTTGATTAATTAGATAGAAAATTTTGAAGACCTGAAAACTTCGTTAATTATATAACCAACATACTTAAAAAATTTGTTGTTTTCGTTCAAAAAAATGTAATATTAATCTTAATATATTTAAAAATATTAGTTAAGACTCGATTTTCTTGCGGCATGACATGGATTATGTGACGAGAGGCGAGAAATGACACGTAGATATTTTTTGCATCGTATAGCTTTATTTTGTATTTTTTCCTTAAAAACATATTTTTATATTCTTAAAACTTGTAAAAAATAGAAAAGTAAGATATCTGTCCAATAGATCATGTAAAAGTGTAAAATAATTCTTGACATAATGGTCATCGCTGAGCGAAACAATTAGAGAACTCAGAAACAACTAGGCTGAGTTCGGGGAGCACATTATTAGAACTATCGCATCAGTCTATCCTCAATTTACATATAACGAGCAATAAAGATGAAATGATGTGATAGTGCTAATAGCGCGCTTCCCGAACGCAACTCTAGTGATTAGTAGAAGAAAAGCAAGAGAAAAGATGAGTTTTTAATTCATCGATTGATCAATCGCATAATGCGCAAATGCTGTTTTTATAGAACAAAATTGCATTTGCGCATAATGTGATTTATTAATCGACGAATTAAAAAACTCGCCTATACTTAACAAATAAGGGTATATTCCGAACGATAATAGTTTAGCTTATTTTTTTTCTAGATGTTGGCTGCTATGTAACTAACCGAAAAGTGTTCCGAACTCATCATAACCTGCAAAGATGTCGAAGATGTTTCATTTGGAAATTCAAGACCATAGTAATAAAATATATAATTTTGTAGTAACAAAAAATATCTACGATTTAGCTCATAATGGTAAGTATTATAATAACATTGTAGTAACAAAATTTTTGTCATAATTAATATTTTCAGAACTTTCATATGTAGAAAAGTTTTTGATTAGGCAGAAACAAAAATATCCTGAATTACTACGATCTTGAATTTCCAAATGAAACATATCCTGAATTACTTATGGTCTTGAATTTCCAAATGAAACATCTTCAACATCTTTGCAAGTTATGATGGATTCGGAACACTTCGGTTTAGTTATATGGCAACCAATATCTAGAAAAAATAAGCCAAACTATCACCGTTCGGAATATACCCTAAGAAAGAATAAGCGAAAGAGAAATGAATGGAAGCAACGGAGAGATTTTTTGTATCTTTCGTAGCAAACTGTATCTTTGTGCGAAAGAGAAAGAAGGAATCGATGCCATGTGACAAAATAGTGTATGCATGTGCGTGAATTATTTGCATGCTACGAGCGGAAATGATGAAAGAAAGGGCAGCGTATGTCGAACACTCAATACAAAAGTTACGCTCCGATATTTACTGTCAGTACTGAAAATCTATAATAACGTGACATGAACTACATATTTTCAGTACTGGCAGTAAATATCGGAACGCAGCCAAAAAGAAAGAGAAAGATAGATAATAGGTGGAGAAGCCAATCTTTTGTGGAAATCGATACGACTTTATCACATTGACACATGCGTGAATAACAGAAAATAGGGGGGGGGGTAAACAAAGAAGTGGAAGACAGATAATCTTATCTATTCCTATTTGCACTTCTTTTCGCAGAGCTACTTCTTTCGTTCGGCACGTTTACGTACCGCAATGTCATCCGCTTATTCCACCGCCGGTATTTCCGTGTTAATAACCGCGATGACGTGATGGAATGAAAGTCTCGTGCGAAACTCTGCCACGAGATACGATGGGCTGGGATCGTCCTCCCCAAACGTGATAATATGTCGCCGGTACGTCAAGTACAACCAACTATCCGAACTATCCGTCAACAACTTTACAAAGTTGCTCCCCACTTGCCAGCCGAAAGAACAAAAGCCCGCAGGCCGACTCAAGCGTGATTTGGCGTCGCAAAACGATTGGTTCAAATGTTAAAATCGCGTGGAAAATCCCGAAAAAAAAAACGGCGCTAACTCACATTTGGTTGAAACGGCGGAAAAGAATGAGAGAAAAAGAAAAACCGGGATAGTGAATTTTATTTCTGACACGTGTGAACCCTGGAAACAGTCGAGGGCTGTCTCAGAACGAATCGCATCTTCATTCGAAATATAAAGCTATTATTGACACCGTGGATAGTAGTGGGGGGAATAGTTCTGGTCAATGACCTTGATATAGGGGATGTTAAAGCGTTAGAAAACTACAAACAATTATTATTATATCATTAAATTTATGAAATTTTGGAATACAAACACGAAGTTGAACAAGAGATAAACATATTTTAATCGAATATATTTTTAGTAACGTAGATTAACTTTGAATATAACTATGAGAGTGAGGTAGAAGGCCTTAAAAGGCCTATGTAAGAAATAGACGACCGTAAGCGATCATGAAGAAATTCAGATTATAAACAGCTAATAGAGAGGATCCGTCGCGGTCGTGCAGACTAAGGCTAGGTCAATGTAACACTACAAATGCTTCGAAGCGTTTGATTGTCCAATCAAAACAAAGAATTTTACTAATGTACCAATCAAAAAATGCTTCAAAGCATTTGTAGTCCCCACCAAGCCCTTGACGGTACCCTAAGTGTTTGGTAGTAAGTGAGGGTCCGATTTCAAATTTAATCGGTCTCCGTTTATTTTTTCGAATTTAATAAATATTTTTCACCTATACGAAAGAATAAGAAGATTAACTTTAATTTTCTTAGAGCTTTTCACCATTTTTGATTAATTTAATTAGCCAATTATTCCATTGGAATTGATCAATCACATTAAATTTAACAATAAATTAATTTAAGGATTTAATTTACTTTAAATCTTGTTTTAATTTTATGAATTAGAAAAGAATAAAAAGAGAATAAGTAAAAAGAGATTAAAATTAATGGACATAAAAGATGTTTTGTTAATGGCAGTTTCAGAAATCGCTTAATATCAATGTGAGTGGAAACTGTACCCCAGTTATCCGATTATTTGTTGAGTATATAGTGAAGTTAAGGAATGTGAATTGAATTGATAAAATCCTATCGAGTCAACAATAACTAAAAAAAGAATGACTCGAGATACGTGTGTAAAAATGCTTTTATATTTTAAAAAGTGTACACACGACACGTGACATCGATTTCACAACAGATTTCTATTTTGCAATCATCAAACTGTACATAAAATATTGTCTTCGATATATAACATTTAGATAACATCTAATTACTATACAATTTTTGCTCCAATAAATATTGCGAATATCACATTTATATTATTCTTGCATTTGACAAAGTGCGAAATTATCTAAATATGAATATTCTTTATTTTTCATTTCTTTGGGACGATTCTGGCCGAGTTTATTCTTAGACCTATGTTAGAATTAGAAATTAGCACGAATATATTGTTTTGTTCAATCACTTTTTATGTCGTTTGTACTTACCTTCGGCAAACGCAATAACACTAATTACTATAGCTTTGGATTCTGTCTGCGAGATATACTATCAGTGAGACACCATTGATATATAACATATTGACATATAGATTTTATCGCAATCTGACATATGGTGGGGTTATATCAGCATTAGGCGAGATTGTGCCTCTTTTATATATCCTGATAAATTCGTTTTAAGTCATTTAAATAAAGCCTCGTTAAAAAGTTTCCAGTCCTTATTCATCTTATTGATAAGATTATGACTAAATTCTAAAGAAAGCTACTTTACAAAGATTTCATGTCCGTCTTATTAATATAATTATACTTATTAAATAAACAGTATTATCGATTTAACACTTTTTATCAACTATATTTTTAAATGTACTTAACGCATACTCTCTTTGAAAATATTAAATAATATAACAGTTATCTTCGAGCCAATAATTTAATATAACATTTATTTATATAAAAACATTTCGACAGTACAAAAAAAAGTAAGCATAAGACATACATAATTGCAATTGTTATTGGCTCGTCAAGTTAGAGTTTTCTTTGATTCTATTTTAGAAGAATCAGTCGAGATATATCCGAGATATATGAAACATGATATCTTTTCACATAAAGTGCAATGTTATATTATTGCCGTTTCAAAGTAAAATTGATAAAAAAATATATTTAAATGCAAATTACATATGTAATAACATGTCTAATATAAAATATCTTGCAATGAAGAAATGGCTCGAATTTTATTTCCTAATCGATCTTCGTCCTCTTTCGAATAGACTTAAATGATGTATATGTACAATATTTGGACAAGAAATTTAAGACAAAAAAATACGAACATAAGCACGAATTCCTAGTCTGCATAAAGGACAATTCGCAAGAGCCGGTGCGCAGTTGTTGCATGTTGCTAAATGGCCACAAGGTAAAAATACTACGGCTAGTTCGTGATCCATACAAACTTTGCATAAACGGGCTTCCTTTAATCTTCTGTTCTCTTCTCGCAAAGACACTGAAAAAAAACAATGTGACATTTGAATGCGAGAGACATCTTTCAAACAAAAGAAAATTGCATTAAGAAATGATATCAATTAATTTGAAGATAAGTTTGCATTGATAAAATTCAAAGATGTATTTTAAATTATGATATATAATGCGTGATAATGAGGAAAAAATAATTCGTGGAAAAGAAACACTTCATTTATATATGTCACGTATAAATATAAATTATAATTTATATTATTATATTCATTTGTTACTTACTAAGATCATCTGATTCATTATCCCTCTTCCTTTCTTCGACTTCTTTTTCGAATGCGTCAGATTCTTGTGCATTATTTTTGTTTGTAGAATTATTAGCTATTTGCATAGTAACTTGATTAAATAAGTTATTCAATTCTGAAGTTGGGGAATCAGAAGTACCATTATCACATCTAAAGAAGAGAAAAATCTTAATTCTCAATATCTTGATTTTAATTATATTTATTATGCCATATCTATGTTTTACATACCCATTATCCTCTTCCAGAACTTGATCGTGCAGAACATCTTGTATGAGTTGAACAACATCCGTGTATGGTTTACCAAATCTTTCCATTCTTTTCTTCAGAGCTCTCTTTACTCTACCTACATGTAATCCAATTTCAAGGGCAGTCTATATTCAAAGTCATATAAATTAATCTTATCTAATTAGTAGATTATCTGATTAAACTAATCTTATATTAATTAATCTTATTAATTAATCTTAAAATGTGAAAAATATTATATTGAAGGAAATCTTAATATCTTGAAAACAATACGTTTTAGAAAAAAAAATGTTTCAGACAAAATTGTAGAGATTACATGACTATATTGAATGCATCCAATAGCACAATTGCTCAATGAGCACCCAATGGCACTAACTATGCTCTCCAGATTTGTGTATTAGATACAAATATTCTTTAAGTGGTTTACAGCCATTATGTAATTTTATTGAATATACAACAGGAATGAGATAAATTAATTGATATAAAAAAAATTCATAGCTAAAAAAATTATGCAACTTACAATTTATAAATATTTACTACTTTTTTTAAATAACTTTATATTTTTTATATTTTTTGAAAGTAAAAGATGGAGATTTACAATATGCAATGATGTATTCTTTTTGAAAAACAACTATGTATTTTCTTTACACCAACTGATTCATCTAATTATTCTATGCATAAAAATATCAAGATATAGTTGCCAAAAAACGAATAGTTTACGAGATATTTTATACTTTACATCAAATTGTACATCAAATTTGACACTTCATAATTCTCACATCTCACAATTCAGAAAGTACTTAATGAAAAAATACTTTATTATAGTGTTTTGAAACGCTCTCGAGATAAGCTACAAGAATATGCAATAAAAAATGAAAGGTTTCATTTAAGAAAACATTGGTCACATTGTCTTAGCCTTGAGAATGTCACTCAAAGTTAAGGTCCATATTTTCATATGCTCCCCTTAATATCTTACAACTTTTATCTGAAACATTTTTCCATCTAAAGCCATTTCTGAGATATAGGGCCTGGGTCAAATTTTAGAGTTACTCTGTAATTAGATATATACAAATACATTTTCAAATTTTTAGCAAAGATTTTCGCCCTTTCCAATGTTCCAATTTCATCAATATTACTTTATTCAACATAAAGTTTCAATATAATCTATAATCTCAATAGCATCTTGATAATTTCAATATATAATCTATATACATATATATATATAATTTATAATACATATAATCTTATTATCTTTCTTACCTTAGCTGGGACTGTCTCTAAGAGCTTCTCAACAGCTGCATTTGTTATTGGTTCATTGGATCGTAAAATTGTAGGTAAAGGTACAACTGTAGCTTCTGCGGCATCTGCTATTGTATCTGTTGTTAATTCACTAAGTTGTGAAATTGTAGGAAGAGATGTAATTGATGTTGCCGCGACATCTGCCACAGATGCCATTGCATCTGATTCATTAGATTGTGGAATTGAAGAAAGAGATTCAATCGAAGTTTCTGCAGCATTATCTTCTTCTGATATACCAGTAATAATCTACATATATAGTGAACAAATAAAAAAAAAAAAAATATATATATATATATATATATATATATATAAAATACACGCACGCGCGCACACGCACACATAATAAACAAAATGAAAGAAATGTCACATGTTTTATATATAAAGTATATGTGTGTATGTAAGGTGTCTTAGGAGGAAAAATCGATATTCTGGGAGACTGTAGTATTGATCATTCTAAGAAATAAAATCTATAAATGTGTCGTATTCTAATGTTTTCTAAGATAGGATTCTACTTCAACATTGAAAAATTATTAATAAGAGATAAGAGAGAAATATTGTTCTTGATTTTGTTTAATAGATTTGATACTAACCTTATAATTAAATTATCTTATAAAAATGTAGATGTAATGATGAAATAAGATAATTACCGAAAGATCCAAAGGTGTTCTATTATTTATGCAATATTTCACAAATTCGTGTCCACGGATAAGATTTACAAAACCACAACTTGAGAACCACCGTGCATGTTCAACCCATACATCGTCCGTTGGTTGCCAATATCGTAACCCTCCATCGCAGTGAAAACATCTAACTTGATCTTCATATCCTATATCAGACACATAATAAAACATCTACTAAAAGAAAAATTTTATAAAAGAAATATTTTATAAAAGAAATTTAATAGTACAAATTTAAAAAGACAAATAAATAATTGTGATAATTCTGACCGCCATAATAGAATCCAGCTTCAGCTAACATCTCTGGAGTTTGCTTAAGATTTTTTGGCCATCCTCTAAAAGTCTGCAATCTTTTCTCATATGTTGTATATTCTGGCCTTTGAGGTGCCTTATGTCTTTGTATTCCTAATTCTGTCATATTTGTTATAGTCTCAGGTATGACTCTAACTAAGCCTAAAAGATCTATCAAAAATAAAATCATAATAAATATAATTGATAATATAAACAAATATGGTCAATTAAAATATAAAATTAAATATGAATCTCATATTATTAAAAGAACAATGTACCATCTTCTGTATCTCGTCTCATATAGAAATCACAATTTGGAAAACTCAATCTGTGCGCACAATCTGGATCATCACCAGGTTTCCAATTCATTAAGATACCTCTGCAAAATGCGCATTCCACCTGTTATTTATACAAAATATTATGCAAAGATAAAAAACATATATAATATATAAAACATTATGTTAGGTGCATTATATATATTGTAGTCATTTCTTTACCATGTCTTCACATTGAAGATAGTAAAATCCTGCTAAGGCTAGTTGCTCCGGATGAACAATGCTACTTATCGGCCAATTGTTAAATGACAATAGTCTCTGTGTGATGGTGCTATATTCCTTTGAAGGATCCATTGGCCTTTGTACCATACTTGAATTGTTTCCAACACTATTAGATTGTTGCAAATCCAGTAATTGTCGACTTTGTGTTGTCGATTCTACTGCAGTGGTATTGTCAGTTGCTACTGGTATCAATGGCACATTGCATGTGCTGGCTGAATCACGGACGAAAGGGCAATTAGGTGCCTTTAATCGATGACGGACCATAGCTTGATCACCGTAATTCCAATCAGATATTTTTGTTCCGCATAAAAAACATTGTACTTCCAGAATGTGTCCGGTATAATAAAATCCTGCTTTCGCAAGACGCACCGGATCAACTGCAGCGTTCGCTGGCCACTCGCGAAACGTCCTGAGCCTCTTCTCTTCGATATTCATCTTCATGGACTCAAATTATTATTTGCATCGACAACCAAACTCACCAATAAACTAATTTTGCCGATCAACTCGGCGAGTAGTATTACCAAATTTTCAACTTAAACGATACTTTTCTAGGCTATACTCCTGACAAACTGATAATGCAAATCGAATAATTTTGAACATTCAATAATATTAAGGTAAAAATTGCTTTTTTCTCTATTTAATAGAAGTCCCTTTTATCTTCTCAATAGTCTAGTTTCCACCGAAATCTTCAATAGAGGTGCAGTTCACTTGGTGCTACAAATGCTTCGAAGCATTTTTTGATTGGCCAATTCATAAAATTTTTTATTTTGATTGGTTAATCAAACGCTTCGAAGCTTTTGGGTGCATTCGTTTATGCAGTCACTACCGCAGAAGTTTGTTTACTTCGTCTGCGAAAGTGACTGCAGCGCAATTCGTCGTTCGTTTACGCAGGGATATATCTCTGTGTAATCTCGGAAGTCCTGCTTTGAATGTTCTGCTTGCAGTACTGTGTATACGAACATCAAAATGAACTTTATTAGAATAAGAAGTGAAACGAATCAGAAATAAATAATTGATCCAAGTAAAATAAAAATAATAAGATATAATTAAAATAAAAATAAGATAAAATAAAAAAAATAAGAAAAAGTAAGAATAAAATAAGAAAAAATAGGAATAAAAATAAGAAATAAGAAAAAATAAGAATAAAATAAGAAAAAAATAGGAATAAAAATAAGAAATAAGAAAAAATAAGAATAAAATAAGAAAAAATAGGAATAAAAATAAGAAATAAGAAAAAATAAGAATAATAAAATATAATTCACAAAAAATTAATATCTAACTTTTAAGTAAAATTCATAGATTAAATATTTTTTATATCCATTATTTATATATCCATTATTTATATAATATCCATTATTTATATCAATTAAATTTAATATCAATAAAATATTATCTTTTATACAATAAAAAAGTTTTATTACATTTTAATTATTTGAATATAAATTTATATATAAAATTGTCTCTATTTATCATTCAAATAATCGGCTCAATTTCTATTGGCTACGATCCGTGCAGTTATTCACGCAGTTATCCGTTCGATAAATTTCGATTACGACAAGCAGATGAGAAAGCAGTAGATGCACAAAACACTGCGCAAATAAATACACCTTTTGTAGTCCTAAATGGACCGTAGCCTTAATTCTACTTTGGTATGGATCAAACTTAATATGCTATTTCCATCAGAAGTAAAGTATAGAGACACTACAATCAGAGACTGACTACGATTCGATGTTTTGGCTAAATCCTACGAAAAAGAAAGAAATATACACCATCTCACTCTAAACAATAGTGATATCTTTTACTTTGCATGTGCATTGATTTAAGTGTATTATGCATGCGTATTAAACACGTGGAAAGCGTGATAATATATTATTAAATAATAGAGATATTGAAATTGCAAAATATAGTCATAAATTAATTAATTGTGATAAATCAATATAAAAAATGGGTGGAAATTTATTTTTTTACTTAAATTTTATTTTATATTATAATAAAGTTTGTTTATAATAATAATATGTAAATATGTATAATAATTCTTTCTAAAAAAAAGCATATCTGTGCGGAATTGAGACGCCGTTCGTTGGAACGACCCTCGACTAAGGATCCGATGGGTGATAGAATGACGAGAATTCTTGAGACAGATCACACTAATTTAATAAGTCAGCTTTTACAGTGAAATGTAGTAGTAGAATATAGAGTCTGACGGTAGTGTACATATTGAGAAGATAGAACAGATGTTCGCTAGGTAGATTGCACGCACTGGTTTGAATGATTCGTACGAATTGCGTGATCACATGATGGGAGAATATCCGCAGCGTGCTGAGAGAAAGAATGGTCGCAAGCTCTTGCACCTTGATCGAACTTAAATGACTACGTGCTGTTTCGTCAAGCTGAGATACGCGCACTTGTCACTGAGAATTCGTTCTTTGAGAATGCTCACAGTAAATATTCTTATCGAATCCGAAGGCATTTGAATCCCGAGATGGCGAAAGAGAACATGAACCAAGAGTTCGATTCAAAATATTTCGCTGAAGTCTCTCGCGATAATTAAAACGTAACATTATTACGAGACGAAATGACAAGTCTAAATTACGACACGAGCTGAACTTACAAATACGACAAGAGCGATAGAAAACGACAAAGCACACTATTCTTTCTATGAGCAAGGATTATAGTCGATTCGCAGAGAATTTCGAGAGCTTTTCGAGAAGCTTGCAGGATCATCCGATTTCGTCCTATCAGCGATCGACACGACGAATCATGTGATTTTTGGCCAATCGATAGCGCACACGTATGTTCCGACAATTGCGAAACAACACCGCCCTTAAAGAGTGGCTGATAAACATAATTACTTCTACGTGGTAGATATCGACGGGCTACCTTACGCCATCGATCGGTTGATTTAGGATAATCGATTGCCGTAGTCGTCACGCGCGCTTCGCGTGTTCCACGTCACACTTTCAGGCGCGATTTACTTATAGCAATTCCGAACAACATCGATACTTGCGTCTCTCGAAATTTCCTCAAACTTTATTGTTGATTGCTTTTCCGCGATAGGTTCTCTCGCTGCGCTAATTTTGAATAGCTGTCATTATATTTCATAGAGAATCGTTTTGACAATTGTGTATCAAAAAGTTAAAATATTATAATGTAACAGTAATAATATTATATTAATTCTTGCTCTAATGTTGAAAAAGATAAATAGCAAAAAAAGATAAATAAAAAAGATAAATAAATAAATAATAAATAAATAAAAAGATAAATAAATAAATAGTAATAAACTTGAAATCGTTAAAATTAAAAGAAATATATTAATAAATTGGTAATATAATCATGTAAAATAAAGTTTTATAAATATGCACATTTTATTATCTTTAAAACATTTATGTTTTTGAAGTTTTATAATATTACAATTTAAGATTAATGTAGTTAATGTATTTGAAAATAAGTGGGAATAGCCAAAAGATGGCGGACCAATCAAAAGTTGCTTTTTCGTGACCAATCTTTGATGTAGTGTCTCTAGTAAAGTCAAAACAAAGAAAAGCCTGAGAGCGGCTACGATCGCGATTTATTACCTTATTTTGAAGCGCCAATGTGGTTACACGATATTTTTCTGTAAAATGGAAGGGATAAGATTGGTACCAATGAAATCCTCTGAATGATATAATTTAGTTTCTATGGATTAGTAACACTGTTCAAGTAGTAATTTGATAGTTACACCATGGTTTACACATCCTTTTTGACATATGTGCGGGCATGTCAAAATGTAAATATAAAATACATTATAATATTTTATTAAAATTAAATAAGTGACAAATAAGTGAAAATATAAAGTGCGTAGAACATAATAAGTAGAGAACAGTAAAGTGAATAAGGTGGGAAACAATGATAAATATTATATATAACATGTGTAGTGTGTGTGTGTGTGCCTGCGTGCGTGCGTGCGTGCGTGCGTGCGTGCGTGCGTGCGTGCGTGCGTGCGTGCGTGCGTGCGTGCGTGCGTGCGTGCGTGCGTGCGTGCGTGCGTGCGTGCGTGCGTGCGTGCGTGCGTGCGTGCGTGCGTGCGTGCGTGCGTGCGTGCGTGCGTGCGTGCGTGCGTGCGTGCGTGCGTGCGTGCGTGCATAAAATATTCTGATATTGATAATATTGATGAATATGTACGTAACAGCAAGAGCGTTTGCAGTTGTCGCATCCGCTTTTGGAATTCCTTCATTTCTTCCGTTCTTAAAAGCCGTTTGTCGCAACAAAAAATCCTGACAGACACGATATAGCCCGTGTGGAAAGGAAATCTATGAGAACTATTCAGATTTCTATAGTTACCATTCTATTTCTGTAGTAACTTGAGTAGTAACTATTGGCGATTGCATGCATGAATAGTAATTGAATAGTAACTGCGACTATTGGCGAATAATTCTGAAAAGTAACTATTGGCGACTACGTGTACGAATAGTAATTGAATAATAATTACAACTATTGGCAAATAGTTCTGAAAACCAACTATTGGCGCAGTTACTATTCAATTATTAGTCATTATTATTCATGTAATTGCCAATAGTTACTACTCAAGTTACTACAGAAATTGAATGGTAACTATAGAAATCTGAATCATAGTTCTCAATAGTTCTCAATAGTTCCTTTCCATACAGGGATGTATGGAATTCGAGAATAGTATTCGAGAAATTTCATTGTCATTTAAAACGGGGCATCCTATGTATATTTTTATATATTCTTATATAACTTTATATATATATATATATATATATATATACGAGAGTAGTCTGAAAAGTTTTGAGCCTAACATAGAAACAAGTACTTTTTCGGTCAAATATAGTTTTATTTTTCAACATAAATCTCCTTTTAAGTCGATACACTTTTCCCATCGATATTCTAACCTCTTTAATCCTTCCAAATAATAGTTGGCGTCTTGCTCCGCAAAATAGGCGTTTACGTATGCGATGACCTCCTCGTTCGATGAAAATCTTTGTCCTCCAAGCGAAACTTTAAGCTTAGGAAACAGGAAAAGTCTGGGGGCCAGATTTGGTGAATACGGTGAATGGTCAACCAATTCGAAGTGCAGTTCGTGAATTTTGGCCATGGCGACCGCCGAAGTGTGAGCAGGTGCATGGTCTTGATGGAGCACTTTCTTTTTCTTCAAATGCGGCCGTTTTTTTGCAATTTCTGCCTTCAGCTTATCAAGTAATGATGCGTAATACGCTCCCGTTATTGTTTTACTTTTTTCAAGTCGATACACACAATTCCGTGACTATCCTAAAAAACAGTCGCCATTACCTTCCCAGCTGATGGAATTGTCTTCACCTTTTTCGGAGCAGGTTCACCTTTTGCAGTTCACTGTTTTGACTGTTCTTTTGTCTCTGGAGTGTAGTGGTGGATCCAAGTTTCATCTACAGTTATGAATCGACGCAAAAAATCTGACTCATTTCGCTTGGACTCAACCGCTCCAACAGGGCCTTGGAAATGTTCATTCGTTTTTGGTTCAAAGTGAGCAAGCGCAGCACCCAACGCGCGGATAGCTTGCACATATCCAATTCTTCAGTCAATATATGACAAACGCGTTCTTTCGATATGCCTATAGCCTTTGCTATTTCTCTAACCTTGATTCGACGGTCGTCCAGTACCATTTGGTGAACATTTTCGATGTTATCAGCGATGATCGCAGTTTTTGGTCGTCCCGAACGCTCATCATCAGCCAACCTGGTACGACCACGTTTAAATTCAGCTACCCATCTTTTTTCGGTGGCAAATGATGGGGCAGAGTCCCCGTAAACAGCGTCCAACTCGATTTTAATTTGCGCAAGCGTATTGCCTTTCAAATGTAAGAATTTAATCACGGTACGATATTCAATTTTTTCCATTTTTACAAAAACTGACATCGACTGACACAAACGACTGTCAAACAACAACTGAGCGTCCAAAATGACTGAAATTTTCACAAAAGTCTTTCAAAGCATATACTATTGTAGTACTAGAATGATTTTGACGAGTAACGTCATCTTCATGTTAAGGCTTAACATTTTTTAGACTACCCTCGTATATATATATATATATATATAATATATAATATATAAGAATATATACAGTTATATAAGAATATACATAGAATGCCCCATTTTAAATGACAATGGAATTTCTCGAAATACTATAAAGAATATGAAAAAAAATTTTAGATAAAGATTGTACAGTCTAAAGAAAGACAAATAACAGTAAAATTAGTTTTTGACAAAAATTGATTTTACGGTCATTTGAAAGTCATTGCCATTTTTTAAAATGAAATTATGATTTTTTTACATAATATAATTTTTTCGATTATTTTATATTATAATAAGTGTAAGATAAAATTGTCGAAAAATTAATAATTTACGAGATTTTACACTCTATTTTAACATATTGTCATATAAAATAATCTTGTAAATTACCCACTTTTTTTTAATCTTAATACTTTTGCTCCAAATAATGAGAGAAATCAATTGGCGTAAGGAAAATGCTGTTGCTTTAAAAAAAAATATGTAATTGCATATTACGAATTGCATAATTCTTTTTTAAAAACAACTATATGTTTTCTATACACTAATTTATTTATCTTATTTTATAAATAAAAGTATTAAGATGTAATAGCAAAGACTGAATAGTTTATGAGATATTTTATATTTTATGTTGTGCAAGAGTAAAGTGTAAAGTTATTAATTTTTTGATAATTTTATCTTAATACTTTTATATGCAGAATATTCGGAGAAATCATGTATTGATTTTTTTCAATTATCAAAATTAATTTTACCATTATTTGTCTCCCTTCAAAAAATATATTTTTTATTTCAAATGTTTTTTCGTTTTTCTTCAATAATTTTTGAAAAATCTCAATCCGTCATTTAAAATAAGACATCCTGTACATACATTATAACATTATTTTAAAAAATACAATAAAAAGATTACTAATCAGAGTATCCGCGTACTATCCAGAATAATTGGCATATCATTCAATACTAATATCAGATTTCCACGATTTTTCACGAAAATCGCGAATTAGTAATTATAGTATTTATTTATTCCAATAGAATAGCAAACTACTCATGATTCTAATAGTAAAGAATAGTAAATCCTTATAATTACTATTCGCTCCAATAGTAAACTATTGACGATTTTAATAGTAATGAATAGTAAGTGCCTACAGTTACTATTCGTTTCAATAGTACTACTTATAATTCTACTTATAATTCTAATAGTAATGAATAGTAAATGCTTATAGTAACTATTCATCCAATAGTAAACTATTTATGTTTCCAATAGTAATGTCCCATAATACTACACAAAATTTCAATAATTTTCTGAATAGTTTTGAATAATTATATTTCTCAATAGTTTCCTTTCTTACGGGAGGCATGAATGCTTTTCATTTAGTGACACAAGTATCTTCTATCTTTCTTGGCTTTCAATGATTAACAAGGACAAAATGATATTTGTGTCGACTTTTGTCACTAAATGGAAAGCACCCATACTGAGATATTAAGATCGTACAACAAATAATTCTTTTGATGGGGTGTGCTATTTTACATTTACAGAATTACAGAATTACATTACAGAAGAGTTTAGTGGGAATTATAGAACATGATAAATGAAGTCAATATTTTATCATTTAATTTTTTATTTAGTCCTTATGTAATAATTAAGAAAAGAAAAAAAACATTGAAAAATAAGGACTAAATAAAAAATTAAATGTTAACCTCATTTACTATGTTCTATAATTCCCACTAAACTCTTCAAATGTGATAAAACCGCACACCTCATCAAAAGAGCTATTTGCTGCACGATCTTAATATCTCAATATGCCTGCCAGGATTTTTTGTTGCAACAAACAGCTTTTAAGAACGGAAGAAGCGAAGGACTTCCGAGAACAGATGCAACAACTGCAGACGCTCTTGCTGTCGTGTTACGTACATATTCATCAATATTATCAATATCAGATCTCATTGTGAAAATCATCCTGTAGCTAATCTCGCAGCTTTAGAAATAATCTTTAAATTAGAAATAATCTCTCTGCCTTCGACACGGACATAGTGTTGCTATTAGAGCCGCTTTCTCATGCATGCATATTATGACCAATAGTCATGTCTAGGGCTGTAACATGACATACGTATATAATAGGCGTTAAAATTTTGGCGGATTCCACGCTAGGATGAGATAGGTTAAATAAAGTAAGTATTTAAATATTATTAATTGTTATTAAATGTTATTATTTATTATTTGTTATTAAACATAAATATGGATATACATAACCAAAAGGGGGCCATTAAAAAGCATGCTTGTAATTTATAAATAAAATATTTTATTTTAAACACATAAATGTATTTTATTATATACTTTCTTTCCTTACATTTACCAAAATATAACTTTATTAAAAAATTAATGTTATTGTAGGTTATTAATATTAATTATATTTAAAATTCTATATAATTAAATAATTTTTATATAATTTTTACAATTTTATACAATTGTATATAATTATAAACAATTTTATATAATATAAAAAATTTCAGTAAAAGACCAGATACCTTTTTTCTTTTAAACGTGATACTTCAGAATAACAATCATTAAATAAGATAAAACTATGTATAAAACAATAAATAATAATATAATAATTAACGCAACACACACACACACACACACACACACACACACACACACACACACACACACACACACACACACACACACACACACACACAAAAGGTACAGAAACAAAAAAAACTTAAAATTAACTTCTGAAATGTTGCAGGATTGGATAACAAAGATGCGCAATTTCGGAAATATATCAAAGAGTTCGACATAAATGGAATAGTCAAAACGTGGATAGAAGAAAAACGTTGGTATAAATTAAATGTATATCGAAGAATTTCAACTAGGAGTGTCAGCATGCCAAGAGAGAGAAGAATAAAGGAAGAGCGATAGGAGGACTCATCACAGGAATAAAGAAGAATATTAAAGAGGAGAACAGGACAGAAATAAAGGAAAAAAGAACTGAAGTAGAGTAACTATAGGAAAAAATAAATGGACAATAATAATAATCGAGGAATAACCAAAATTATGAGAGAAATCAAAGCTTTAACATCCGAAGATAACGAAGGAAATCTTTTAATAGGAGGAGACTTCAATGTCAGAATAGAAAAAGAAAGAACGCTTATTTAGGAAGACGAGATAGGCAGAAAATCAAGGGACAAAACTTAAATATCGAGAATAAGAAATTTCTAGAAAAGATAGAAGAGGATGGGACATTCTGAATGGTAATATAACTGGAGATGAAAAAAGAGAATTTACGTATATAAGTGCAAGAGGCAGCTCAGTAATAGATTATATTAGGAAACATCGAGACCAGAGAAAAGATTGAGAAGCTGGTAGTTCAAGAGAGAATCGGACCATTTACCAATTTGTATATATATATATATATATATATATATATATCTCCTGCATACAGGATATATATATATATATATATATATATATATATATATATCCTGCATACAGGATATATATACCAGGTGTATGCATAAGTTTTTTCCGGTTTAATTAGGAGATGTCGCCAGCGAAAAGTACGCAGCGTATTAATTTGACACATACATCATTTTGTTCGTCTGACATTTAAAACTACAAACACACACAAGTTGAGTCCGCCAAAAACTAGCGTCTTTGTTTTATCGTTCAGTGATCATGTCGAGTTTTGTGCCTGAAAAAGAACATTTGCGGCACGCATTGCTTTTTTTATTTAATCAAAAGAAAAAGGCTGTTGAAAGTCATCGTTTGCTGGTAGAAACATAAAGTGAACACGCTCCATCGATTAGAACATGTGAGACATGATTTCGACAATTTAAAAGTGGTGATTTCAATGTGAAAGACAGTGAGCGCTCTGATAGACCACAAAAATGCGAAGACGAGCAATTGCAGGAGTTATTGGATGATAACCCAACTCAAACTCAACGGCAATTAGCAGAAGCATTACATGTATCACAAGAAACAATCAGCAGACGTTTATGAGCAATGGGAAAGATCAATAAATTCGGTAAATCCCACACGATTTGAATGAACGTCAAATGGAAAATCGCAAAGTCACTTGTGAAATGCTGCTTCAACGCCACGAAAGGAAATCATTTTTGTATCGAATTGTGATGGGTGACGAAAAATGGATTTATTTTGAAAACCCGAAGCGGAAAAAATCGTGGCTTTCACCTGGCGAAGCCGGTCCATCAACACCAAAGCCAAATCGCTTCGGCAAGAAGACCATGCTCTGTGTCTGGTGGGACCAGAGCGGTATTGTGTATTATGAACTCTTGAAGCCCGGCGAAACCGTTAATACACAACGTTATCGCCAACAAATGATTAATTTAAACTACGCATTAATCGAAAGACGACCGGAATGGGCCAGAAGACATGGCAAAGTGATTTTGTTACACGACAATGCGCCGTCTCACACAGCAAAACCAGTGAAAGACACCTTGAAATCGCTTGGATGGGACATCCTTCCGCACCCGCCGTACTCCCCAGACCTGGCGCCATCTGACTATCACCTCTTCGCATCAATGGGGCACGCGCTCGCAGAGCAGCACTTCAGCAATTTCGAGGAAGTTGGAAAATGGCTCGACGAATGGTTTGCCGCAAAAGACAAGCAGTTTTTCTGGCATGGTATTCATAAATTACCTGAAAGATGGGCGAAATGTGTAGAAGCCGATGGCCAATATTTTGAATAAAAAAAAAATTAATTTCCCTTGAAAATTACGTGTTTTTTTTTACTAAAAAACCGGAAAAAACTTATGCATACACCTGGTATATATATATATATATATCCTGTATGCAGAGCACGTATTTTATCTTCTGCCTGTATATATATACTGCCTGTATATATATATATATATATATATATATATATATACAGGCAGAAGATAAAATACGCGCTCTGCATACAGGACAAAAAGACAGGGGCATAAACTTTAAGCAACAAGTATGGACAGAAGAAGGAATTGAGAAGTTCAGGGAAATTTTAAGTTCTCGAAAATTTAAGGAAACAAACCTGGAAGATGCATGGAGGGAGCTAAAAGAAGAGATAAAAGCAACTACACAGGAGAAAGAAATATTTATTAAAGAAAGAACACTAGGTGAAAAAAAGTGGTAGAATAAAGAATGCAAAAAGGAAAAGACAGAACTCAGGAGATTTCTCAGAAGAGCAAAGAAAAACAGAAAGCTATTAGAAGAATATAGATATCACAGACAACAATACTCGAATTTCTGCAAGAACAGGAAAGAAAAATTTAGAAAAAAAGAAGAAAAAATAAGGAAAATCAGTATGGAAATGGAAACATGGAAATACATAAACATGAAAAAAAGAAAAAGAGGAAACATTTCAGGACGAATCACAGAAGAGGAATGGAGACAACATATTTTGAGACTTCTCTGAGGAAAGAAAAACAGAAAACAAAAGAAGAAGAACAAATATCAGATGCAGGAAATGAGATCACTTTAAAATTAATGGAAAATTAAATAAAGAAACTGAGAAAGAAGAAAGCCGCAGGCAAAGATGAAGTAAAAAATGAAGCCTGGTTATACCGTACAGATGAAGCAAAACGTACGTTATTAGAAATTGTACAGAGAGTCTGGAGGAAGGAAGGCTTCCCAAATAGTCCATCGAGAGAATAGGACCATCATCTCTCTGGAGTACCGGTCGTGGGGATTCGAAAGAATACATGTATATATGTATATTGTAATATATATATATATATATATATGTATCATTGTATTGTTGACGTGTTATTCTAAACATGTTATTTGCGATAAATATCATCACATGCCTCGGTAGTCGAAAGGATAAGATGCCTGCCCGGTAAGCAGGAGATCCAGGTTCGATTCCTGGCTGAGGTGATATTTTTTCGCAAAATAATTACGAGTTTTCACGACTGGTTCGTGGTCGGGCCCCGCCGTGACGCACACCCTCCCTTCTTATTTGGATCTAATAGTTGGAGAAAGGAAGTGATAGTTCCTATATATAAAAAAAGTGACAAAGATAAGGTAACGAATTATTGTGGTATCTCGCTTCTCAATACGGCATATAAAATTTATACCATGATTATAGAAGAAAGGCTTAAATAGGAGGTAGAGAAAAATAATCTTCCAGATATGTAAGCAGGGTTCAGGAAAAAACGTAGCATGATGGACAATAGTTATATATTAAACTATGTTGTGGAAAAAGAAATAAATAAAAAAGAAGGAAAAGTATACGCTTTTTTGCAGATTTGAAAGCAGCCTTCGATATCATAAACAGAAAAAAATTATGAACAATTATGAAGAAAAAAAAAATAAATAGACATTTGATAAGGAGAATAGAGGAAATATAGGAGGAAACAGTTAATACTGTGTTAGTAAACGGAACATACTCTAACGAGTTCTGGACAAATGCAGGAGTAAGACAAGGATGCCATTTGAGCCCAATACTGTTCGCAATATACATAGTGGATTTAGAGGAGGTGCTCCACAGGGGACAAACGGAAGGTCTGATGATCAACAAAGAGAAGATATGGAATCTTGCGTATGCAGATGACATCGTATTAATGGCGAGGGAGGCTAATGATATGAGGGAAATGTTAAATAGCTTTTCAAGTTTTTTAGAGAAAAGAGAATTAATTCTCAGTGTAAAAAAATAAAAAATGATGATGTTTAGAAAAGGGAATGGAAGGAGGAAAAAAGAAGTGTGGCTTTGAAACGGAACAGAGATTGAGGAAATCGATTATTTTAAATATTTAGGTTACACGTTACAAAGTAATAATAGCGCGGACATATCAAAGAAACATATAAAAAAGATATATGTGCAATGAAGCAAGTTTGGAGGAAAGGAAATTTGTCGGAAATTTCAAAAGAAAAATGTGGATGTTTGACCACTTAGTGAAGAGTATAATAATGAACGGGGCAGAAATCTGGGATTGGAAAGAATACGAAATAATAGAAAGGTGTCAGAATAAATTTATAAAATGGGCATTAGGACTAGATTGAAATACACCCGGATATATAATTAGAGAAAAAACAAAAAGACAGTTGCTAAGGATAGAATCAGGTAAAAGAGATTAAATTTGAAGAAAAAAGGGAGAATTCAGATAATAAAATATTGATAGAGCGCTTTAGGGAAATAGAGAGAAACAGCGAAAATAAGAGAAGATGGGAGTCAGAAATGTATTTTCGAATGAACGGAATGTCGGGAAGAGAAGCTAAAAAACATAGAGAGGAAGGGCGCGAGATTGTAAGCATACTAACGATAAGGGATCTAGAAGTACAAAAACAAATACATAACAAGTACATAACAAAATCCAAAAAATATGGGAAAAGATATAAAGAACTATGTACGTTAAGAATACTCGAATATTTAAGGAAAGGTAGTCATAAAGATTTTCAAAGAATTATTGCGAGATTTAGATGCGGAAACGAAAAATTAAATAATAGATACTGACGCGAACAGGAAGAATGTATGTATGTAGGCTATGTCAGTATATATATATATATATATATACTTTACTTTTCGACTCACTTTAGTCTGTTCTACCTGCATATGACCGCTTGGCCATTTTTTTTGGACCATCCTGTATATATATATATATATATATATATATATATGTATATACAAGATGATCCAATATATATATATATATATATGCACGCACGCACGCACGCACGCACGCGCACACACACACACACACATGTGCATACACACATACACACATTATATATAATATTTTTTATATTATATATGTCATATTATAATATTGTTTCCCACCTTGTTCACTTTATGTTTTCACTTATTTATCCTTATTTAATTTTAATAAAATATTACAATTTTATATTTACATTTTAACATGCTCGCGCATATGTCAAAAAAGATGTGTAAACCATGGTGTAAACCAGCACTTGGAATTAGTTGAACATTTCGATCCGATTTCAAAGACGCCTATAGTTCCCTTACCATCGCTCGAGTCTCAGAGGCCGAGTTGCCGAACGGCTGTGTCTCAGGAGCGTCGCCCTGTGGAAAACATACTCGTACCTTTTATCTAAACTTTTATCTAAACTAAAAACTTTTATCTAAAATGTTTTTCCATTTTTTTATATTTTTTGAGATATTTGACATATTACGTTTGAAAAAAGAACACCCATAAATAAAGAACAATATTGAAAGATATTTATTAGATTCGGAAAAATAAACGGAGACCGACTGGATTTGAACTGGGGATCCCTCGTTTACTAATCTGACACTTAGTCTGCACGACTACGACGGCTCCTCTCTGTTAGCTGTTTATATTCAGAATCTCTTTCATGACCGCTTACGGTCACCCAAATAAGAAGGGAGGGTGTGCGTCACGACGGGGCCCGACCACGAACCAGTCGTGAAAACTCGTAATTATTTTGCGAAAAAATACCACCTCAGCCAGGAATCGAACCTGGATCTCCTGCTTACCGGGCAGGCATCTTATCCTTTCGACTAACGAGGCATGTGATGATGTTTATCGCAAATAACGTGTTTAGAATAACACGTCAACAATACTACAATGATACACACACACACACATATATATATATATATATATATATATATATATATATATTACAATATACATATATACATGTATTCTTTCGAATCCCCACGACCGGTACTCTAGAGAGATGATAGTCCTATTCTCTCGATGGATGCAGGTCGGACTGCAGCGGCGACACCCTCCAACGCCATTGGCAAATATACAAATAATCCTCTTGGAGCACGACAGGAGAGATTGCATCAAGCATGGCTCGAGCCCCCGAATAAGAAGGGAGAGATCTAATTCTTACAATATAATATATTAATAATAGAAAATTCGACGTGTTGTTTATTTATAAAAATAAAAATAATTTAGCAAAGAAGATAGTTTGAGGCGAAAAGCGTACGCATGTTTTTTACAGGGCGACACTCCTGGGAGTCAATCATGTAACTTTACGTGAAATTTTTCATTTTTCATTTTTTACTTTTTATTTTTCATTTTTCACACCTTGACATTTCACGTGAAATTTTTCATGTACAGCGATTATGTATGTAGTTTGGATGCGTGGAAAGTGAAATCATGAAACATAGTTTCATAGATTTTATAGATGAAAATTATTTTATTATAGTACAGTATTACATCTTTTAATAACCAATTATATATGTACTACGTACACTTAATCCTAACGCAGCCCTAATCTTCTCTAATTCCGAAGCATATTTAATTCCCTAGATTTCCATCTTTCTGCCACCAAGGTACATGGCGAAAAGTTCACATGAAAAATTTCACATTTTTATGTTTGAGAGAATTAAATATATGATTCCGCAAAATCATACATGATCGTAAATTCACGTGAAACTTTTCACTTTTCATGTTTCCGCTCTAGGAGAAAAGTTATATGATCGACTCCCTGAGGCACAGCCGTTCGGCGACTCGGCTGAGACTCGAGTGGTAGGGAAATTGTAGACGTTGCCTTCGAAATCGGACCGAAATTTTCAACTAATTCCGAGCGCTTGTGTAAACAGATTGCTGAACAGATTATTTAAACAGTGCTAATCCATAGAAATTAAAATTATATCGTTCAGAGGATTTCATTGGTACCAACATTATCCCTTCCATTTTACGGGAAATATCGTATAACCGCCAATGTCCACGATCGTAGACATTGAACTACATAGCTATGTCCACGAAATTGGTCGGTAGATAACACGTGGCTATGTCCACGATTTTGGTTTTGGTTTCCGTACTACGTCCGCGAAGTGTCGATACAAATCTTCAACTAATGTAAAATATATCTGTAACAAATATGTAAAAAATAAAAAATATATAAAATAAATTTATAATATACATACGTTGCGTTAATTATGTTTGCCTCTTTCGAGTTTATTCAAATTTTTATATATTGTGTTTCATTAACAATTATGTAATAAAAGATCATTGTCTGAATACATTGTTAAAACAATCAGTTTTGAAATTAATTCATAGAAACAACGATATTCATTAAACACCGAGTAACAATGACAATACATCAATAATGATTTATATACAAATAATGATTTCCTATTTAACAATATAACTAGTACAACATGCATTATATGTATATCAGAGATATACTATTGAGTAGAAAATTATTAATATTAATGTGATATCACTGATACTTAATGTTTAGCAAATAATAATCCTTTATAATTTTAAATATTAATGTGTGTGTGTGTGTGTGTGTGTGTGTGTGTGTGTGTGTGTGTGTGTGTGTGTGTGTGTGTATCTATTACTTATTTGATTATAATTATATGTTTTGACGTTATTATATAACCCAAACAGCATAAAGTCGATTATTAATCGACTATAAGTCGGCAGAAGAAGTCTAAAGTTGACTTAGTTAGACTAAATATCAACTTATACCGATTAATAATCGACAGATGTTCCAACTACAGTCGGTTACAAATCAATCATATCAGTCGACTTAACGTTGACTTTATGACAACTATAAGCCGATATTTTTACATGGTTATGGCGACTAGGCTAACTTTTACATAAAAGACATTTAGTCAGCTAAACATCGACTTTACAAGTCGACTTGAAGTCAACTAAAAAAATCGACAATTAGTCGGCAAATAGTCATTTGTGCTATGTGGGAAGATACAGTTTTTTAAAATAATTTCTCAAGGTACAATTCATTAAGTAAGACACAGACATATAAAAAACATAAATATATTAACAAATGTAATGTAATATTTAAAAAATTAAAAATAATGAAATGAAATATTCTTCCCCCCTCTCTCTTTTTTTCTCTCTCTGTCTCTACTATCTTTTTATTTATCTATTTATGCATTCAAGTTTATATTTTTAAATTTATATAAATTTATTTGTATTCTTTTATACACATGCACATCCATGCACACGCATGTTATATATAAAAAAAACGTTCTTCATTTAAAATTTATATCTTTCATTTATTTCGTTGTTGTAATTATAAATGATTTTCCTTATTCTTAATCTATTTTTATCTTTTGCTAATACAATTTTTTATCTTTATTATGTAACGCTTTATGTAAGTCAGATTTTTATTAATCTTTATTTTGATCTTACAATAAAATCATGTTTATTTATAATTTGAATTGATCATTTGTTAATTTCATAAAAATAATTAATATGTCAGTATCTATCTGTTTATACTGTCTATATTTTCTATAAATGGAATGTGTATATAATTTAACCATATTGAAGGTATGCTTCAAATATCATACAAATTGAAATGATGAAAATAAAATCAACAAATTAATCGCTACTTTATACATTTGTATTTTTTATCTTTTATCATGATTATTTATTTAGATATTATATTAATAACTTTATATTAATTCTTTTATCCGTTTGATTCTATTCTTCTTTTAATTATACATTTCTTTCTGATATTCTATTTTTTTTTAACAATTTTTATTTTAATTTATGACTTTACATAATGCTTGTAATAATGCTTGTAATATTTTATATATTATTATAATATAAATGAATTTTATATTTGTTCTATTTAATTTTTACATTTTATCTTACTACTCGAGAGAATAGGACCATCATCTCTCTGGAGTACCGGTCGTGGAGATTCGAGAGAATACATGTATATACGAGGATAGTCTGAAAAGTATTGAGCCTTAACATGAAGATGATGTTACTCGTCAAAATCATTCTAATACTACAATAGTATTAGGTGTACAAAAAAGTTCTGAGCTTTAGGTTTCATACAACCGATATAACAATTTAAATTTTATATATCTTCCCACCTTTTTGCGATTTTAAAGCGTTGACATTTGGCCTTCTAAAATGCCATACGCTTTGGCGTTTGATGCACATAACCTTAAAAATCAGTAGTGTTCACGATGGCAATAACAAAAGAGCATATTCGATTTTCCATCCACTTCGCGTTTCATCTGAAGAAAAATGCTGCTGAAGCACTGCAATGATTTGTGCTGCATACGGAGAGAATGCTGTAAGTCATACTACAAAAGATGGTATCAAAAATTTTGCCAAGGAGATTTCAGTCTTGAAGATGAGGGCACATGCTGGACACCCTCAAAAGATTGAAACGGACGAATTGCAAGCACTGCTGGATATAAACTCTGCAAACTGAAAAGGAGCTTGCAGAATAGCTTGGCGTTACGCAGCAAACTATTTCCGTACGTTTACATACGATGGGAAAGGAAGGCAGATGGGTTCCGCATGAATTGTCCGAAGACAACAAAAATCGTCGGCGTGACACTGCACTCATTTTGCTTTCAAAGTTCCGGAAAAAAGATTTTCTGCACAAAATCATTACAGGCGATGAAAAGTGGATTTTTTATGATAACTCTAAACGTAGAAAATCATGGGTTGACCCTGGTCAACCTTCGACATCGACGTCAAAGCCCAATATCCACGCCAAGAAGATTCTGCTCTGTATCTGGTGGGATTGGAAAGGTGTGTTGTATTACGAGTTGTTACAACCGGGTGAAACAATCACGGCAGATCGCTACCAACAACAATTGACCAATTTGAGCGATGCATTAGAAGGAAAGAGGCCATTTACTGGCCAAGGACGTCGCAAAGTGATCTTGCTTCATGACAATGCTTGATCACATGTTGCGAAAGCGACTCAGGACCATATCTTTGCGTTAGGCTGGGAACTTTTCTCGCACGCGGCGTATAGCCCAGACATGGCGCTTTCCAATTACTACCTATTCCGGTCGCTGCAGCATCATTTGGCTGATACACATTTCGTGAGATTTGAAGAGATACGAAAATGCATTGATGACTTTACCGCTTCGAAGTCGGTGAGCTTCTATCGTGAAGGAATTCGCAAGCTACCCGAAAGATGGCAAAAGGGGAATATTTCGCTAATTAATATTTTTTTGTTTGTTTTTGAATAAAGATTGAATTTTACAAAAAAAAGCTCAGAACTTTTTTGTACACCTAATATAATTTTATTATATAACTCTATTTTATTATATAACTCTTGACCTTTGGCTTGTTTTTTATTTTCAATTCAATTCCTTTCACATCACGGTTTTTTCGATTTTACTCAGTACTGTCTTTTGACTGATACGTTTTTAATAATTGTACCGTTGGTTTTAACATCTTTGTAACGTTTCTAACTTTATTGTGCTTATATGATTTACCATGTATAGCTTGGCTTTAATGTGGTGAGTAAAGAAATTTTATACTACTTATATTATCAGAATCTGATTCCAACTATATTCGTGTGTCGCTTTGTCAGGGACAAGACGGAAAGATTTGCTCCCTCACACGACTTGGCAACCGTCGTGAGCGACACACTTTTGATTAAATCACATTAGAGTTCGGCGTCTACTGACCAATATTATTTATCACTGAAGATGCTCAATATGAGAGCCAAAACATTTGATTTTTAATAAAGAAGATTTCTTAATCAAGAAGAATTATAGCGCACTGTTTACCGCGCGTTTTCTCATTGTCCTTTGATTGTTAATTTTTTATATTGATTTATCACAATTAATTAATTTATAATTATACTTTGCAATTTTAGTATCTCTATTATTTAATAATATATTATCACGCTTTCCACGTGTTTAATACACATACACAATACACTTAAATCAATGCACATGCAAAGTAAAAAATATCGCTATTAGTTAGAGTGAGATGATGTATATTCCTTTCTTTCGTAAGATTTAGCCAAAACATGACGGATCAGAGTCTCTGATTAGCGGGTAAGAGTCGTGGCCTGTCTCTGATTATAGTGTCTCTACTACGTCACAGTCTTTTATGCACTCTAGTGAACATGTTTAATAACTTATGTGTTCCAATTAAACTTTATAACTGTGTCTTACAGTGCCTTTCTGTGTCACACTGTATAACACCAAACACTCTCCTTGTTGGATAGCACCCTATAGCTCAATAGCGCGAAGAGATAGGTAGGAATCATGGACCTAAGAATATATGGACGGAGCATATACTGGGCTAGTTAGGGCCAGGGAGGCAGTGAGATTAGCGATAAGGGGGAACTATATGCAATTGGGTCGATTCGGATTGACTCGGAAGTATTCGGCTCTCGAATCCCAGCTATTCGCTTTGGCTATTCGACTACATCAGATACGAGCAAACAAACTGGAATGGAGGTGAAAATTGATTGGTTAATTAGAACAGTGAGGGAGATAAAAGATGAAGTAGCATGTAAGAATGAAATTAAGACGATGATTGCAAAAATCATTCGGGAAGAGTTGGAAACTTTTAGGCATGAACTTGAAGAAGTGAAGAGAAATATGCAGGAGAAAACTACTGGAATAACAGGACATGGATTAGGAAGTTATAGTGCGGCAGTAAAAATAAGAAGAAAGAAAGCATCTTAATTGTCCAACCATTAAAGGAACAAGAGAGTGAAACTACCAAGAAATTGGTAAAAGAAAAAGTAGATATAAAGAAGATGGAGGTAGGAATAACAAAGCTGAGGAAAGGAAGTAAAGGTTCAGTCATTCTGGGACGTGAGAGCGAGAGAGAAATGGAAAAACTGAAAGATACAGTACGCGAGAAGTTAGGTGAAGACTTCAAGATCACAGAACCGAAAAAAATAAGACCGAAAATAAAAGTTGTAAATGTTGGAGAAGAAAAAATATAGTTGAAAGATGAAATCTTAATTGATACGATCAAGAAGCAGAATACAATCGATGGCAGAGAAGATGAAGAATTTGGCATAAAAATTGTAAAGAGAAATGTTGTTGAGGGCGATTCTTTAATACTAGAAGTAGATGAAATGACTCATGAGCTAATGCTAAGAAGAGAGAAAATAAATCGGATGGAAGAAGTGTCTTGTGTTCAATCATTACAGTGTTAAGAGATGTTTTAAATGGTAGGGTTATTATTACCATATTACCAAAAATTGTAAGCGGAAACATGTCATAAATGTATTGAGAATCACAGAGCAGGCGAGTGTAAGGCAAAAAAGATGAGATGTATAAATTGTATGCACAAGAGTAAAACATACAATTTAAAGATAAATGACGAACACGATGCTTTAAGTAAAAAATGTCTGACTTTCATCAGAGCGCTGGAGGAGAAGAAGAAGAGAACTGGTTGGGAGTCTATTAAATAGCAATCACGGAAGGAGTCAATTGTATACACGAATACGCAAAGTCTTATGGCGCACAAAGACGAAATTCAAGATTACATGAAGTGGATGAATCTGACAATCGTGGTGTTATCGGAGATCAGACCCGGAAATCGAAGATAGTGAATTAAATGTGCCGAGATATGATTTAGTTAGATGCGATGGAGAAAACAGAACACAGGAGGCATTGTGATTTATATAAGAAAGGATATCAAATATCAGGTAATAGCGAAGAAGAAGATATAATCTAACTGCTGGTGCGTTGCAGTTGAGATGAGAGATAATATATACAAAGGCGTGATTATAGTCGTGTACCATTCACTGAGTGCTTCAAATGGCGATTTTATAAAATTTCTAGAGGATATAGTGGATTTTCTAGTAATGAAAGGTCAATGCATTATGCTAGGTGACTTTAATATAGATTTAATGACGGATATGTTTTACGCAAAAAAACTAATAAACTAAATAAATGAAATGTTATGCTTGGGCATGAAGCAATATGTAGATAAGTCGACGAGAATCACAAAAAACATTGTCAAACTTTGATAGATTTAGTTTTCGCAAATACCAAGATAAACTGTAAAGTATATGATAAGCCAAAAGTATCAGATCATTCATGGATAAGCGTTGAAATTAATATAAGTAATAATAAGGTAAAATATAGAGAATTTATTAGTAGGGATTTCAGCAAATTTCAAATAAATGAATTTTTATACGAAATAAGAAAAAGATTAGAACAAAGAGATAATTTAGAGGTAAATGAAAGAGCAGAGAAGTTTGTTCAGAATATGGTAGCGGCGTTAGATATCATAGCACCAAAGAAAAAATTTAAAATCCAAAGTTATGGGAAGGGAAAAAATGATATTCGGATGATATAAGATTAGCTACAAATAAAAGAGATGAAGCATATATAAGGGCGATATATACGTGCAATGAACAAGATTAGTTGCAGTTCAAAATTGAAAAAAATAAGGTAGTTAAATTAATTAGAAATAAAAAAAGAATACTATGAAAAAATGATAAATAATAATAAAAATGATCCTGTTCTAATGTGGAAAACCTTAAAAGAAGTCATAAGAGGAGAGACTACGAGTTCAAGAGAAATTAATAATATAGATTTTGAAATATTAGAGAATGTAGGAGAATGTACTTTAGCGAATAAATTTAATATATTTTATATACAGAGTATTAAGGAAATAATAGAATCTATAAGAAAAAATGACAGTAAAAGTACAAAAATTATCTTTGTTATAGAAAGCAGGGGCATAATTGAAAATTTTGAATGCATAAATGTACAGAAATTAGAAAAAATTGTTATGGCATTGCCACAGAAGAACGAAACAGATGAGGGGATATCTAGCGATATATTGAAAATAAGTTTTCAAGTAATAAAAGATGAACTATTAAGAGTAATAAATGAATCATTAACAAATGGTATATGTCCGGAGGGATGAAAAACATCTACGATAATACCGATTCCTAAGATAGAAAAATTAAAGAAAGCCTATGAATATAGACCAATTAATATATTACCAATTTATGAGAAAGTTTTAGAATTAGTTGTAAAGGAACAAATTGAAAAGTACTTGCATAGCGATACGATATTATTGCGTAACGATATTATAACAGAACATCAGTTGGGATTTAGAAAATATCATTCGTGCGAAACAGCGATACAAAGTGTCATTGATGATTAGAAGTTGATAATTGGTGAGGGGAAAATGATAGGAGTAATATTCTTGGACTTAAAACAGGCATTTGAAACAATAGATAGAAAAAGATTACTGGGAAAATTAGATCAATATGGAATGAGAGAGATGATATTAGAGTGGTTTAAATCATATCTAAGCAATAGAACACAACAAGTTAGATTTAATAGTCAATGGTCAAAGTGTATCAAAACGGAATATGGAATTCTGCAAGGATCAGTACTAGGGCCTTTGCTGTTTATAATTTATATAAATTTAGTAGAATTTTGTCCAGAAGAATGCAATATAAAAATGTTTGCAGATGATACATTAGTATATGTAAGTAGGGAAAGTAGTACAGAATTGGAAAATGAACATGGTACTTAGCTTAGTAGAAGAGTGGATGAGTGTAAATAAGTTGAAAATGAATGCAAATAAAACAAAATACGTGATAATCAGAAATGTAAGAAAGGAGCAAAAAGGTAATATTATATTGAGATGCTCGGACGGAATTAAGTTGGAACGCGTCGAAAAAATAAAATATCTTGGCGTAATTATCAATGATAAGCTCCAATTTAAAGATCACTGTGATTATATGCTAAAGAAAATAGGAAAAAAGACTAGTTTTTTAAACAGAATAGGTAACTTCGTATCAGCGTACACTAAATGTATTGTACATAAGTCAATCATAGCACCTCACTTTGAGTACTGTGCTACGTTATTAGTTGGAATGGGAGAAACGCAATTGAGCAGATTTCAAGTAGCTTAAAACCGTGCCATGAGAGTTATTTTGCAATGCAATAGATATACCAAAATTGAGGAATGCTGCAGGCACTGTAGTTTATGTCCGTAAAGCAAGGATTATATTATAATGTGGGGGTATTTATTTTTAAAATTTTAAATAATGGCATCGATGGCGTTAAGTAATAGATTAGAAATAGTGAAAAGTGAATGTGATAGACAAACGAGACAGGCCGGAAACATTGTATTAATATTTCGTAAAACTAGAAGTGTGCAAAAGAGTCTGTTTTACGAAGGAATTAAAATGTACAATTCTTTGCCAACCGAGATAAAGTAGTGCGTAAAAATTGAATCGTTTAAGAGAATGTTGAAAGTATATGTGGTAAATAGTGTATAATAATTATGTATATGTATATGAAATAGTTGAGAAAGCTAATAAAGTTCAATCAATCTCTCTCTCTCTCTCTCTCTCTCTCTCTCTCTCTCTCTCTCTCTTTCTGAATTGCAGAGAAGACGTGTGAAACATCGTTCCGTAGAAATCTCAATTTTTTAGTGGTTCATTAGAGAGAACAATAAAGAGTTGTTTAGGTTATAGCGCCATAGACCGGGAGTAACTATGAGTGTTATCTAGCCGGGATATGTCAATTAGTGAATAGCGAGAAGTGTATTTCTTATTTGAGACATCGTAGTCTCGCAAGGCAAGTAGACATTAAACGTGGACACAAAAGTGCTGACGTGTGAAAGTGGATCGTAGATGACGTTGATATTAACAATGTCGTTAATTATCGATATGGACGATGATTATGCAGAATATCGATGCTCGGTATGTAAGAAGACAATAAAGAGCAAAGTTGTCAAATGCAAGTCTTGTGTCAAACTTTTTTACTATCCAGAATGTGTATGTAAACATAAAATTTATGAATATATATAGAAACCAAGAATATATGCAGTGTGCTGATCCATTTGAAGAGTTTATGATTGAAAGTGATCAAGAAATAAATATGAAGAAAGCGCCGACAACGGCGGGGAGCAGCAGAGATAGGGCGGATCTTCAGGATCTACAAGATTTATAGGATTGCTCACGACAATGAGCAGTGGAAATAAAATATCAGGAATGAGTGGATCATCTAGTATTGAAGTAAAGATAGATTGGCTTATAAGAACTGTGAAAGAAATCAAAGAAACAGCCTGTAAGAGAGAAATTAAAACGATTAAAGAAGTAGTTCAAGAAGAATTGGAAAATGTTAAACAAGAGTTAGAAGATTTGAAGAGAATGATTCAAAGAGTAGCAGTTGGATTAACGGGTAGAATGCAAAGAAGCTACAGTGAAGCGACTAAAGAGAAGAAAGAAAACATTATAATTGTTAAGCCGAAGATGCAATAAGAGAGTGAAGCTACAAAAAAATCGATAAAAGATAAAGTGAATATTAAGAGTATGGCATTGGGAATAACGAAATTAAAAAAAGGAAGCAAAGGAATAGTAATTATGGATTGTGAAATCGGTGAAGAAGTGGAAAAATTGAAGAAAACAATGCAAGCCAAATTAGGTGATAATTACAAAATAGTGGAGTCACATCAGACACCGAAAATAAAAATGGTTAATATAGAATAAGATGAGATGAAGTTAGACGATGATGAGCTTATAACTACAATAATAAAATAGAATAAAATGGATGCGATAAAAATGCGAATAGTTAAAGAAAATAGTTAGAAGAGAATAGTTAAAGAGAAGAAAAATAATAATAATAAAGCGAGAGGAAGAGGAAATGAAGGATCAATAATAATAGAAACAGATGAAAAAACGCATGAACTGGTGTTGAAAAAAACGAAGTTAAATATAGGATGGAAGAAATGTCCTGTGTTTAATCACGTTAGTGTTAAAAGATGTTTCAAATGTTGGGGATACTATCATATTGCAAAAAATTGTACAAGAGGCGAAACATATCATAAATGTGCAGGAAATCATAATTCGATGGACTGTACGGCAACAAAGAAGAAATGTATAAATTGTATGTTTTATATTCGGACATACAATCTGAAGATAAATGACGAACATGATACCCTTAGTATGAAATGTCCGACTTTTAAGAAAGCGATAGGAGGAGAAGAGGAGAGTTGGTTGGGAGAACACTAAATAGCAACTACAGAAGGAAGCGGAGCTAATACTATATGAATGCGCAAAGTTTAATGGCGCATAGAGATGAGATACAGCACCAGGTTTTGAAGAAATTAAATCCTGCGTTCTTGACACTATCCGAAACCAGATTGACTGAAGAAATCGAAGACAATGAAGTGAATGTGTCGGGTTATAATATAATTAGATGTAATGCTGAGAATAGAAATACAGGAGAGGTAGTTCTATATATAAGAGACGATATGAAATATGAAATAATATTAACGAAAAAATTAGAATCGAATTGTTGGTGTGTTGCGGTAGAAGTTAAAGAAAAAATGTATAAAGGGATAATAATGATAATATATCATTCACCGAGCGCATCGCATGGAGAATTTTTGAGATTTTTAGAGGACACAGTAGAGGAAGTAATAATAAAAGGAGAATGTATGATATGAGGAGACTTTAATATAGATCTTATGATAGATTCGTTCTATGCGAAGAAGTTGCAAACGACAATGTTAAATTTAGGTATGAAACAATACGTTAACAAACCGACGAGAATTGCGAAAGATAGTCAGACAGTTATAGATTTAATTTTCGCTAATAATAATGAAATAGCAGTACAGGTAATTCATGAACCTAAAATTACGGACCATGCGTGGCTAAAAGTTGAGTTGAGTGCGAATAAAGTTGAAATAAATATAGGGAATTTAGTGCTAGAAATTATAAAGAGTTCGATGTAAATGAATTTACCAGATTGGAAGGTAAGGTACAAAAAAATCAAGATATGGATGTTAGTGAGAGAGCGACAAAATTTGTCGATAGTATAGTAGATGCGTTAGACGACGGCGCCGAAAAAAATTTAGAATTCCGAAAGTATGGGATGGGAAAAAGTAGTATTCTGATGAAATAAGAGAAGTAGCGGATAGAAAGGATAAGGCATATAGGAAAGTATTGTATGATGATACGGAACAAAAGGTCGCAGTTTAAAATTGAAAAAAATGCAGTAGTAAAATTAATTAGAAAAAAGAAGAGAGAGTATTATGAAAATATGATAGATCTTAATAAAATCCCATGACTATATGGAAAACCTTAAAAGAAATAATTAGAGGCGAGTCAATAGGCGTGAAGCAAATAGAAAATATAGACTTTGAGATTCTAGATGATAAGTTAGCGAATAAATTTAATTTATATTATATACAAAATATCAATGGTATAGTAGACTCTATAAATATAAATAGGCGCGGCGACACAAGTAAGAAAATTATTTATGTTATCGAAGATAAAGGAATTATGGAAAATTTTGAGACAATAAGGTTAGAGCAGTTACAGAAAGTTGTTATGGAATTGCCAAAAAAGAAAGGTACGGAAGAGGAGATAACTATAGCGATATATTGAAAACAGTCTTTTACGTAATAAAAGAAGAATTTGTGGATATAATTAACAATTCTCTGAGAGTAGAATGCTTCCCGGAAGGTTGGAAAACTTAACGATAATACCGATACCAAAGATAGAAAAAGCCAAAAAAGCAAGCGAATACAGACCTATCAATATGTTACCAATATTTGAGAAAGTGTTAGAATTAATATTTATATAACTTTGAAATATATTTGGAAAATAATGGTATTATAACAGAACATTAATTGAGATTTAGAAAACATTATTCATGCGAAACTGCGATTCAAACTATCATCAATGATTGGAAATTAATAGTGAGCGAAAGGAAAGTGGTGGGAGTAATTTTCATGGATCTTAAGAGAGCGTTTAAGACAATAGACAGAAAAAGATTATTAGAAAAAATGTTTTATTATGAGATTAGAGGAAAGGTATTTGAATGGTTTAATCATACTTAAATAATAGAAAACAATGGGTACGATTTAATTATAAATGATCCAAACTTCTGACAACAAAATATGGAGTGCCACAAGGCTCCGTATTAGGACCTCTATTATTTATAATATACATAAATGATATAATCAAAATTTGTCCAGAGGGGTGCAATATAAAAATGTTTGCAGATGACACGCTTATATATATATAAGTGGAGAAAGTAGCGCGGATTTAGAAATAAAGATGAACACAGTATTCAATGTAGTTGAAACATGGATGAATATAAATAAGCTAAAAATGAATGCAGGAAAAACGAAATATATGATAGTTAGAGGTATAAGAAAGGAAGTGAAAGGTAATATTATATTAAATTGCTTGGATGGAACTATAATAGAGCGTATGGAAGTAATAAAATATTTGAGTATAATTATAGATGATAGACTTAAATTTGATAGTCATTGCGACTAAATGTTAAAAAAGATAGGGAAGAAAACAAGCTTCTTGAATAGAATAGATAATTCGATATCAATGTATACTAGATGTATGATATATAAGGCAATTATAGCGCCGCACTTCGAGTATTGTGCTACATTATTGATAGCAATGGGAGAAATTTATGTAATTTACAAAAAGCACAGAATCGGGCTATGAGAGTTATTTTACAATAGGTATATTAAAGTAAGGGATATGTTGCAGGCGTTACAATTTATGTCGATAAAACAGAGATTACGTAGGCATTACGATAATGTAGGCATATTTGTTTTTAAAATACTAAATAACTTATTACCGGAACAGTTAAGAGGTAAGTGTAGAGTAGTAGGAAGTGAAGGAAGAATGTCAACACGACAAGCAGACAATATTGAAATTCAATTTAGAAGAACAGGTAGTGCACAAAAAAGCATGTTTTATGAGGCATTAAAATTGTATAATGCATTACCAGCAGATGTAAGGCGATGTACAGGATTGATAAATGTTAAGTGAAAGCTAAAGAATTATGTGGTAAATGAAATAGAATAGTTACTTTTTTTACATTGTTTTGTTTTGTTTTGGCATTAATTTTAATTTTCAATTTCAATTACATCATATTATATTATTATATATTATATTATATGTTGTATTAGTTATTAGCATTAATATTTGTATTAGTTTTTGTTTTGTTTGTTAAGTAGCCGAGAAGACTAATAAAGATTAATCAATTAATCTCTCTTTCTCTCTCTCTCTCTCCCTCACTCTCTTTCTCTCTTTCCTTTCTTTCCCCCTCCCACTCTCCTTCTCCTCCTCTTCCTACTTCTCCCTCCCTTTCTGCCCTTCTTACACCTGCCTCTCTTTTTTCTCGTCCTCCAACCTAAAATTCTCCAACTTCCTTAGCCATTCCTCTCCATCCCCTCCCTTCCTCAAAATTATCTCTTCCATCTCCTGTCAACTTCCTTCCCCCTATCTTCCACACATTCTTCCACACATGCCCCCACGACTCCCTATCCCTCCCACACATCCTACACATTCTGTTCTCCTCCCTTCCCCAATATATGCCTTCCCTTACTCCCTCCCCCAGCCTGAACCTTGTCACTCTCATCCACCTGTTTTCCCCCATCCCTTTTTTAAATATCCCGGTCTCCCTTTACCTTCCCGTATCACTTATTATATTTCGATTCCCTAATCCTCCGCCACCTCTCCTCCCTTTGCAGACTTCTGTCTCTTTCCACCAAAGTACTAAAGTCCATGGAACCTTCCTTCGTTTCCTCTTCCATCATCCACATTTCCTTCCCTCTTTTCCTAAAGAATTCCCCTCTCTCTTCTTCTCAGTCTAATAGCCTTCCCCCGCTTTTATTCCTTCCCCTCATTTCCTCCCAACATTTCCTTGCCACCCCACTTTCCCTGCCACTTGCTAATCTCTCCTCAAATCCCCACGCTCTCCTTGCCGCCTAATTCTTAATTTATTTCTCTGCAATTCTTCTCTCAGATATCCTGAAGTTTTCCAATTCACCCCCAACAGTCACCTTAAATACCTTTCCCGCAATCTTTCAATTCCCTCCCTCTCCCTCCATCCCCAAACCTCCATCCTGTACGAAATCATCGCCCACACCAATGCGTCGAATAACCACATCCTTTTCCCCCAGTCCTCTCCGAACCTCCTCTTTCCAATCCCCCACACTTGCCCCACACACCCGCTCTCTATTTACTTTACCCCTGATTTGCGCCTCCTTACCTCCATTTTTTGGAATACGTATCCCAGGTATTTATAAGTCTTAATCTCACCGCTCTTCCCTCCTAATATCAATTTATCTTCTTTCTTTTCCCTCTTCCCTTCCGAAACCTCAAAATTTTCGGCTTTCCCACGTTCACAATCAAACACTTCCCCTCCATATATCCTTCCAGCCTCGCCATCATTGACCCCATCCCCTCCTCCTCCTCTGATAACAACACCAGATCGTCTGCGTACGAGAGAGTACACTTTCTCATCCTTCAGCCTCACCCTTCCCTAGTCCCTCTTTCTCATGTCCTCCACATCCGCTATCAGCAGATTAAACATTTTACCCCGGACTCAACGGGCAGCTCTGCTTCACTCCCCTGCCCGTCCAGAACGCCTTACTTATTTTGTCCCCTATTCTTACCCTATTCCTTGTTTCCCGAAATACATCCTCGCACCTTCTCACCAGTTCTTCCCTCACCCCTCTCTTTCTCATCTCTCTGCCCAGAATCTCCCTAGCCACAGAATCAAACGCAGCCTTCAGGTCAATAAAAAACGCCATCAATTTCCCTTTTCCCCTTAACTGTCTGTTCATCAGGTAATTAAGCGCATTATTTATTCCCTTCCTGAAAAAACCCGTTTGATTCTGCAGAATCAGGTTTTTCTCTTCCACCTTTCTCTCTATTCTTTTCCCTAATATTATGACGTAGATCTTATATAGCGCTGGCGCCAGAGTCACCCCTCTAATCCTCCATCTCCTCTCTCTCTCCCCTTTTTTTTACTGGAACTATTATCCCGTCATTCCAATCTTTTAGCCATTCTGTCCCTACTCTTCCCCACCCTCTTGCATAATCCCCATACCCAATTCATCAACTTTTTCCCTCCATACTTCCACACTTCCCCCGGGATCCCATTCACTCTTACTGCCTTGTCCTCCTTCAACTTTCTCACTGCCCTCACTATCTCTTCTCTCGATATTTCTGACTCGTCATCCCCCTCCCCTCTATCCCTCCTAATCCCACTCACTACTCTGCTCACCACTCCTCCTAACAATCCCTTAACAGGAGTTGACAAAATACTGAAATTGGGCACGGACGCTCGCGAGCGCCCGCGAGTTGTGTACATCTCAGAAGCATATCTAATATATTTTTAGTACCTTGATAAAGTTCCGCATTTCCAAATGAAACTTAATTTATGGATTAATTAATTTCAATCTCGACAGTTTGCATTTTTCAAAGTTATTATTTGTTGCCATGCACATTCAAGATAAGCAATAGAAATGAAGTATATATAAATTCACTTCAATTATTACATAATGAATTCGATTGATTGTCGGTTTAGGGAAATGCATGTTTTAGAAGAAGACTTATTTATTTTTATAACACCTTTTATTATTGATATTAATATTGTTCCCGCAAATATACAATTAGAATTAATAGATTTAAAATGCTCTTAAAAATCGTTTTTTTATACAATGACTGACATCGTACAATTTTATTCATATATATCTCAAGAACGTTTTCCTCGACTACATGCTTGTGCTGCAAAAATAATGAGTATGTTCGGTTTTATATATTCATGTGAACAATTACTTTCTATTATGAAATTAAATAAATCGCAGTTACGCGAACAGTTAACAGATTCACATTTGAATTTTGCAATAATTCGTTTAAGTTGCCAAAACGATAACACCTGATATATCGTATATAATATCGGAAAACTATGAATCAAATACTAATTAAATGTTATAAAAGTTGTTTATTTAATATTATTGTAAGAATTGTTTATTTAAAATATAGATAGTTATTAATTTATGCTAATTCTGGGTCTGAATTTGTGCAACACAATATTTTTTTACTCCTTGAACAGCACGTTCATTGAACAGACCTGCTATCCCCTCTTCTCACTTTATTGCGCCTAGCCGCCTAACGTTAGCCCCAGCGTGCTCGATTGTTGTCCGCGGGCATTGGGCCGCGAGCAATGCCCACTTGCCGACCCCTGCCTTAAAGTACCCAACCCAATCCTTCATCACAATTTCCTCATTTATTTCCCCTTCCTCTTCCTCTCCTTGTTTATCACCTCCCATACCTGCCCTTCAGGCTTTGCCTGCTTCGCTATCTTCAGCCATTTCTCGCTCTCTTCCCTCTTCTTCTTTTCGCATAATTTATTATACCTTCTCCTCCATTTTTTATATCTCTCGCTCTCTCCTTTACCCTTCTTCCACCTTTTATGTGCCTCCCTAACCCTTTTTTTATACTTCCTGCATTCCTCATCTCACCATCCCCCTTTTCCCTTCCCGCTCCTGTCTATCTCTCAGCACTCCCTTTATCCCTTCTAAGCCTTTCCCAACTTATTTTCCCTTCTTTCTCTCCATCTTTCAAAAGCATTTCGATTTTCTCTTTAAAGAGCCCCTTACCTTCCTCCGTCCATTTCCACCTAATTCTCTCCCCATCCCTTCTTTCCCTTGTCCCTCTACCACCTTTTATCCAAACCGCCACCGGGAAATGATCCGAATCCACTCTCTCCTCTTTAGCCTCTCTACCTCCTCTTACACTTCCCTATTCCTTATTACATAATCTAATAATCCGAATCCCCCCGCCTTCTAGAATATGTCCAAGCTCCCTCCCTATCCTCCTTCCCGCATCCATTGAAAATATACCACCCTACTTCTCCCAACTTGCCTATCAGCTACCTACCCTCTTTACTTATCTTCCTATTTATCGATCTTCTTCCCTTCTCCCCCTCTCCTCTCTCCTCTCCCTTCCACCATCCCCCCATCGCTCCTGCTTCTCGCGTTAAAATCCCCCTTCCACTTGTCCTTATTCCCATTGTAATCCTCCGTCCATGTACTCATTCTTTCTCCCATTTCTCCTCCAAGTCCCCGTTCACATAGACCTCCACAATTCTCCACTCCTTTCCCCCCAACCTTATTACCTTCGACATCAGACTCCATTTCAGACTCCATTTCCACCTTCTCTACAATCTCGATCCCCCTCCTCACCCCCATCACCATCGCCCTACTTTTTTGCTCCTCCTCTTTGCCAATTGTACCTCCCAATTATATCCCTTCGGCAGCTTTCCTTTCACTTTCCCCCATCCCTTCTCCTCCATCTACGTCTCCGATAGACATATCATATCCCAGTCCGTTAAACCGCTCCAGAAATCCCCATCCTTATTCTTCTCTATATCCATCACATTCCAGAATACCACTTTACAACATACAACACAATCCTCACCTCTATTCCCCTCTTTTCCTCCGCATCTCTCCTCTTCCCTTCCACTTCTCTCCCCATCGCTTCCCCCATCCATACGCCTCCGCCTCTTCCTCCATCCATCTAACCCTTCGCTCCACTATGTCCTCTTTCCCCCTTTCCCCGAATTCCTCTTCTTCTTCTCCTGATCACCTCTTTTTCTTTCTGCTCTATCTTTCAATATCTCTTCCCTCTCATTCCAGAACTACCACTTTCCTTCTATTAGGTGTAATAAAAAAGTTCTGAACTTTTTTTTATAAAATTCAATCTTTATTCAAAAACAAACAAAAAAATATTAATCAGCGAAATATTCCCCGTTTGCATCAACGACCTTTTGCCATCTTTCGGTAGCTTGCTAATTTCTTGACGATGAAAGCTCATCGGCTTCGAAGCGATAGTCATCAATACATTTTCGTATCTCTTCAAATCTCACGAAATGTGTATCAGCCAAATGATGCTGCAGCGACCGGAATAGGTAGTAATCGGAAGGCGCCATGTCTGAGCTATACGCCGCGTGCGGGAGAAGTTCCCAACCTAACGCAAAGATATGGTCCTGAGTCGCTTTCTCAACATGTGGTCGAGCAGTGTCATGAAGCAAGATCACTTTACGACGTCCTTGGCCAGTAAATGGCCTCTTTCCTTCTAATGCATCGCTTAAATTGGTCAATTGTTGTTGGTAGCGATCTGCCGTGATTGTTTCACCCGGTTGTAACAACTCGTAATACAACACACCTTTCCAATCCCACCAGATACAGAGCAGAATCTTCTTGGCGTGGATATTGGGCTTTGACGTCGATGTCGAAGGTTGACCAGGGTCAACCCATGATTTTCTACGTTTAGAGTTATCATAAAGAATCCACTTTTCATCGCCTGTAATGATTTTTGTGCAGAAAATCTTTTTTCCGGAACTTTGAAAGCAAAGTGAGTGCAGTGTCACGCCGACGATTTTTGTTGTCTTCGGACAATTCATGCGGAACTCATCTGCCTTCCTTCTAAATCTTTCCCATATGTAAACGTACGGAAATGGTTTGCTGCGTAACGCCAAGCTGTTCTGCAAGCTCCTTTTCAGTTTGCGCAAAGTTTATATCCAGCAGTGCTTGCAATTCGTCCGTTTCAATCTTTTGAGGGCGCGCCCTCATCTTCAAGACTGAAATCTCCTTGGCGAAATTTTTGATACCATCTTTTACATGTAGTATGACTTACAGCGTTCTCTCCATATGCAGCACAAATCATTGCAGTGGCTTCAGCAGCATTTTTCTTCAGATGAAACGCGAAGTGGATGGAAAATCGAATATGCTCTTTTGTTATTGCCATCGTGAACACTACTGATTTTTGAGGTTATATGCATCAAACGCCAAACCGTATGGCATTTTAGAAGGCCAAATGTCAACGCTTTAAAACCGCAAAAGGGCGGGAAGATATATAAAATTTAAATTGTTATTTCGGTTGTATGAAATCTAAAGCTTAGAACTTTTTTGTACACCTAATATTTAATATTTTATTTTATAATATATTTAATATATTTTATTTTAATACTATTTAATTATGAGTAAATTCTCTTTCTTTCTCTCTCCTTTTCCCTATTTTAATTTTTAATATATACTTTATAATTTATTTGAAGTTTTGTACAAATTTATAAAATAACTTCATTTTTTTATAAATATTTTTTAAAATGTAACTTTTACAAACTTTAAGATTAAATATTATTTGCTTTTACAGAAAAAGTTTACATTTTATTATCTTTAAAAATAGATGTAGATAATAATAATAATAATAAAAGTAACAATACAGAATATTTCATATAGATTCTTTTTAATAAGAATTCTTAGTTTGAGAATCATTGGTTCGTATATATATATATATATATATAAAACAGTCTACATGTAAAACCGAATATATCCGAATATATCCGAAGAACACCGGTAGTAGCCGAAGTGCATGTAATCCCCCTTACCGCTAATCTCACCTATTCCGCGCAACAAGCTCCATTTATATATTTTTAGATCCATGGGTCTCTTTCACCAATCTTCGGTTAAGCTAACTGACGGTTAACTCGATCATCACGATTGCCAACAACTGAGAACTAAACTGTTTATTGTAGATAAGTGTTAAAATTTTTATTTAAGCGAATGATTGTTTAATAATTTTTATTTACATTAATTATCGGATATTACTTACAATTTCATCTATCTAAGATATCTACAATACGAAAAAAATATTAGGTTAAAGAACACACTACTTTCTGAGCATTGGAATTATAGTTGGCACTCTTGTGGGTTAACCGTCAGTTAACTTAACCGAAAATTGATAAAAGAGACCCTAATGCCCATTTCCTCCAACCTGGTTCAATTCAGAGTTCCTGTAATTCAATTTTGAACGCAGTTTAATCTTCGATCAACTTTGTTTTCCTTCAACTTTATCTTGGTTCCGATCAACTGAATAATATCTAATGTCTGCTAATTCCAACTAAATTTCTATCAAGTAATGTAATTAATGAGCATAACAAAAAGGATGAAAAATTTGACGATAAAAATATCGAGATGATTAAGCAAAAAAAAAATAATCTTCAACTCATGACAAAACTCGAAAGGGTATAAAAAAAAAGTTGATTAATTTGTTAGTGGATAATAAAAATAGAGTTAATAAATATAATGATGAATAATGAAAAAGAAAAACATGAAATTTCAATTACGAGAAATTTTAAAAATGCAGTTGCAAAAAGGAAAGTTGCAAATTGAAATATTACAGAAAGAATTAGAGTTAAAAACTTTTATTTTAGAAAAAGAACAGCGAAGATTAAAAATGTTACAAATATATCTGTTATAAATATAAAATACTTTAAAAAATAATTCTTAAAAAGTTCTTAAATTTTTATTTTTATTTTCGTAAATTAAAGCAAAATTTAATTTTATTTACAGTTATTTTTATTTATTTTCAAAAAATGTGTATTTTAATTTTCCTATTATCATAAGTATATTTTTAAATAACCAAAAATAAAAACCAAGATAACTTACATTTATTATAAACTATTATTACTTGCATTTATTATAAATTACTGTTGTACTTATAGTCTTATATAATTATCAAATAAAAATTTTAATTTTTACTCGTTTTGCGATAGAAATATGATCAAAAGGAAGTTTTATTTATTTGTCATAAATAAATAATAAATTAATTTGTCATAAATGTTATTTTATTTATTTACTGTACTAACTTTTAATTATTCAACAATGAATATAGTGTTTTATCACCTGGTTTTGATGAATTATGAACGACTATTTAAATAAATGAGCAATTTTATTAACAACAAACGTTTTCACGTTACATCTTAACATCGGAATAATTCCACGAACTATACCCCCCAGCTTGGCCAACTTAATAGAACGTCAGATCACTGAAAAGGGATAATGCTACTTAATTCACGTAACAGATACTAGACGCGCCCCGAACATATAGTTTGTTTAATAAAATAATATACTGAATATATTCTCAAATATTGATATATTCATATACGTTTTGCGTTGTCTTCTGCTTAAACGCCGTTCAAACTTGTTAACCGGCCAAAAATAGGCGTTCAGAATGAACATCGTTTAATTGACTTGAACTTGTACAAAAAACTTGGTGGAACACAAAATGTCATTGATCGGAGTTTAAATTCGATTCAAATTTTGAATCACGTTGGAGGAAACGGGCATAAGTCAAATAGATGCGAACCTAATCTGTGTGTGAATGTATTCAGAAGTCGTCATGGACCCTGACCTGTATGTTAATAATAATAATAATAATAATAATAATAATAATAATAATAATAATAATATTTATTATTAATTAATTCGATATGAAATTATTTAATTAATTGTTATTATATTAATTAACTTATTTTGATTTGATCTTTATTCATTTTGCCGAAAAGCTTCTTCTGATTATTCATTATGTGTATGTATTATGTGTATGTATCTTATGTGTATGTATCGCAAAAAATTAGATTCAACATAACAATAATAGCGTAAACAGCGTAAAATAACTAGGCAGAATCTGATGTTCAAGTGAAACAATGTGATTGGTCGGCGTAAGTTACGCTTCACTGTGACGGTGTGACTGTACCTTGACACGTAAAAAAATTTTCATTGAAATTTTTCGGTCGCCATTCGTTTTCACCGGATAAACGAAAAGATCATTATACGTTGTTCATGCGAACGCGACGTTAACTCTCGCACACGCGTAGTATTTAATTTGAATCGTCATGGCTATATTTTAATGACTAATTAGATTTCACGCGAAATTCATGAATCGCGTATTTTGTAATGTTCACGGTTTTATCGTTTATTGAATTTTAGAAAGTGAGTTTAACGGCATATTATTAGATTCGAATAATAATGTAGATATCTATTTGAAATGATTATGTCATCCGACCTTTTGATGCTTTTCAGATTCTCCCTTTTCCTTTTAGGTATCTCTCGGACGTCGATGGATTGCTGAATCTCCTGGTCAGAAATTCTACTGGATCAAGTAATGTAATTCGACGTCTTTCCAGGAATGATAGGGATGTATGACACCAATATCGCATTTTACTTTTAAAGTTAACAAAGTATATTATAAATGTCGTTTCTTCCAGAATACACAAAATTTTGCACTGTGCCGCAATAACAAATTATAATGTTCCACAATATGCGTCTGTATCTTGTTCACAAACAAATAAAACGATAAAGAAACTCGTCCCGCTATTGTGATTATCACAATTCGTTGTAACTGCCGTTCGTTCGCGAGTCACTTAACTAATTCGCACACATTATCGCGCCTTTTCACGAATTAATAAACTTCTGTGTCGCACGTGATCGCTTACTAGAACGATATTTTTTACGCGTCGCACTATTTTCTTCCGACTCGCTACTTTATTACTCGACGCTATCGAAACTCAACTCAAATTCGCAAAGCCTCTCGTTTCGTACACGCGGTGGATTTTATACCTTGCCCCACGCTACGAATTGTTCTCATTGGTCGTTTATCTCTTCTGGGACTCACTCGCTTCGCTCACTGGCCTGTTATTTAGTTACTATGAGTCTATTCTTAAAATCGCTTTTGCGAAACTTATAAATTGAACATAAATGATAAAATGATATCTCGAACAAACTATCTTAACAATGTGCATCTATCTTTTAATTTTTAATCTTTAATATATAATTATTTAACGAACACAATAATTGAATAAACTTTTTTATATAAACTTAACAGGCAATCTAATATCATTATGCTCTATCACTATAATATAATGAAAATACATGCACAATCTTATCTAACTAGTTTTGTATATTACATTTTTTCTTTTTTGCTGTAGTCACTCACTGACAATTTTCCTTTTTTTGTTGCAGATTATTGGCTGTCTGCGGAATTGAGGGTTGTTCGAGAAGCTCTTTCACGATGCTCCTTTGTCCTTCTTTTTGCGGTGCGTTCTCCTTTTCCAATAACACTACTGGTTGTTGCTCTCGGTGTGTTTCGGGGAGTTGTAGTGTGTCATGCGAGTCGGCCGGAACTGTCGGTCGGCATCCTTAGCATATTACGTGTATTACAAATATGTATATGTCAGTGTTTTTTCTTGAGTTTATGAAATGTATATTTTTGTAAAAAATATACATATATATTATAAAAATATATATATATATATATAAAATATAAGAAAAAATATATATATATATAAGAATAAAAATAAAAATATACATATATTTTTGCAAATTTCCAAACGTGTGTTTGTAGGTATTCGGCATTCGAATACATTTCTGTTTCGCTACAAGTCGTCCCACAAAGTTAACAGGTCTTAATATATTTCCATATCCATATGAAACTAATTAAAAAATGTATTGTCATTGCGAAATTATAATACTTTCACAAAATTATCACTTGCTCCTTGATGTAAGCGATTTTCATAGGAAAATATAGGATAAACTCAATATTTACGTATGGTTGCTTGTTAATTTTGTTTATTTTTTTTTATTAAAAACCAAATAGTTATTAATTTTTTTAATTTCAGCTGAACAATGAAAAACGTATTAATAAATTTGTCGACATAATGCACAAATATATACCAATATATCATTTGAATTTATACTTATAAATTATACGGAAGTTATGATTAAATACGTTGTAAATGGTTAGATGACAATTTCCCAAAAAATGGAGGGGATAATGTTGATACCAACGAAATCCTCTAAACAAAATAATTTTAATTTCTATGGATTAGTAGTACTGTTCAAGTAGTAATCTATTGGTTTGCACATCCTTTTTGACATATGCAGGCATGTACATACGTAATAAGTATTATAAGCAAATATCATAATAAATGAGAACATAAAGTGAATAAGGTAAAAAACAATGATAAATATTACATACATTAATGTTATTTAATAATATACTATTATTATATAACATTAATGTGTATAATATTGTAAGAATTAGACGACCATAAGCGGTCATGAAAAAGATTCGGAATATAAACATCTAACAGAGAGGAGTCGTCGTGGTCGTGCAGACTAAGTGTCGGATTGGTAGACGAAGGATCCCGAGTTCAAATCCAGTCGGCCTCTGTTAATTTTTTCCGAATCTAATAGATATCTTTCAATATTTATCATTGTTTTTCACCTTATTCATTTTATGTTCTCACTTATTATGTTTTCACTTATTTGTCTTTATTTAATTTTATTTTAATAAAATACTATAATGTATTTTATATTTACATTCTGATATATAATATTTATAATACTTACTAATCCATAGAAACTAAAATTATTTTGTTTAGAGGATTTTGTTAATACCAACTTATAGCACATTTTTATAAATAATGTAATCAATAAATTATAATATTTAGCATTCCGTTATAAAGCGCTACGAGAATAGACAAATATGATTGGTTACATATGTACGCAGGTTACTTTTTTACGTGCATGGGATAGAAGAGAATTTATTTACGCGTAGCGAAAAACGCAGATCGTTTCTGATTGGTTATGCAGTTACGCGGTACGCAGCAAATACGCCTCATGGGACTCCATTAGGATACCGTCACATGCGGCGTAACTTACGAAAGCGTAACTTGCATCGATCAATGATATCGTTTCCCTTGAACATCAGATTCCGCGTTTATGGCCGATATTCATAATTGATTCCTATTTTAAGACCATCTTAAGTAATGTCTTAAGATGCTAATACGGTTCTGTGATTAGTTGATAACCTCTTAAGACAATACTTGAGACAGTCTTAAATATAAGATTCGACTATGAATAGCGACCTTAATATGCTGTACTTTATGCTGTTTACGTTATTATTGTTACGCTGATCTAATTTTTTTGCAGAAGAAACACGTACACACAGTGAATTACCAGAATAATCAGAGCTTTTTAGCAAAATGAATAAAGATCAAATCAGGATAAGTTAATTAATTAATATAATAATAATTAACTAAATAGCTTCATATCAAATTAATTAATAATATATATATATAAATATATATATATATATATATATATATGTATATATATATATATGTATATATATGTATATATATATGTATATATATATATATATATATATATACATATATATGTGTGTATAATTTAATTTATAATATTTTTCAATGCATGACCCAACAATATCTAACAACTGATTTCTATGGACATTCTACAATAATTGTAGAACATTTTGTAATCTTCAAATTCCATTTCTTTGATCAGATTGTCACTGTCACCCTATAATAATTTTCGTCTTTTTTCGTTTTTCGCAAAATAATTACGAGTTTTCACGACTCACGGCCCTGCCGTGACGCACACTCTCCCTTCTTATTTGAGGGCTCGAGCCATGCTTGATGCAATCTCTCCTGCCCCGCTCCAGGAGGATTATTTGTATATTTGCCAATGGCGTTGGAGGGTGTCGCCGCTGCAGTCCGACTTGCATCCATCGAGAGAATAGGACCATCATCTCTCTGGAGTATCGGTTGTGGGGATTCGAGAGAATATATGTATATATGTATATTGTATAGAGAGAATATACATATATATGTGTATCATTGTATTGTTGACGTGTTATTCTAAACACGTTATTTGCGATAAATATCATCACATGCCTCGGTAGTTAAAGGGATAAGATGCCTGCTCGGTAAGCAGGAGATCCAGGTTCGATTCCTGGCTGAGGTGGTATTTTTTCGCAAAATAATTACGAGTTTTCACGACTAGTTCGTGGTCGGCCCCGCCATGACGCACACCCTCCCTTCTTATTTGGGAATATCGGACGTACTTACATTCTATGATGAGCTTTTTCCTGTTGATATATCAGTTTCCATATTCCAAATAGTTTTAGTATATTACATCGTCTAATTTTCTGATGTTGAGATTGTTTTATTTTCCATTTTTCCGTCCATTCTATTCTTCCATTCTTCCATTTTGCCATCGCTTCCATATTATTAATAACAATAAGTCAGAGTCCATGACTTCTGAATACATTTGCACAGGTTCCCCATGAAGCGTACTTTTCCAGATACGCAGATTACAAAAACCAATCACAAATTAGTTTAACATTTCTATTAGAGAGTACAACAGAAGTCCTAATCAGCAATTGGTTGTATTAATTACGCATTTCTCGAAATTCCGCGAAATACGCTTTATGTGAAAAAAGGCTTTCAGAATGGCGTAATATGTTTTAATAAAATACTAAAATACGCAGATTACACGTACGCAAGTTACGCCGCATGGCACCCTTACTATATTAAATCGTTTGTATTTCGTTTGAAGAGTTTTAAAGTGCAACTGAAAAGATTTGTGAGTCATTCAGTAATTAATTATTTATTTTTTCACTATAAATTTGACTAGATTAATTAGCCGGAGATAAATGAAACAATGATTTTGTATGGAATCGTTTGTATTTTGTATAAAGAGTTATGAAGTCATTAAAAACGTTTGTGAATCAAATAATTGTAATTAAATATTTAAGAGTCATGTAATTGATCGAAATATAAATTTTAGTCCAGTTTTGCCAGACGCCATCGGTAGTCCTTCTAGTATTCCGAAATCCCTAGTTCGTTTCAATCATAACAATAATAAATGAATCTTTCCGAGTTTTTCGGGCAGGATAAACGTATTTCTTGTAACATTTTTTGATACGTTTTTCAACTTTACATACTTATTTTCCAATTTATTGAACCAACCATTCCATATGAGTCTCGAATACATAATAATCCTAAACTTATAATCTAAGCAGCACCATCTTTCAATGCAACATGTATTGATTTTGTTATACATATTCATAACTGTAAACAAATTAATATCTATATAAAATGTTAGTTAACTAGGAGACTATTATTTAAAAAGAATATCAATATCACAATTAATATTGCAACTTACGTATTTATGATTGTAAGTACAATATTCCATCATTCTAAGCAAAAGTGTAGGATTATTATATACTTGTGTGGAATGGTTGGTTCAAAAAAAAATTGGAAATCACAAATTGGAAAATAATTATATAAAGTTTAAAAGCGTAATCGCCGTTTCAGAAAATATTACAAGAAATACGTTTATCTTGCTCGAAAAACTCGAGAAAACTCATTCATTATTGTTATGATTGAAAAGAACCAGGAGTTTTGAAATACTAAAGGGACTACCGATAGCGAAATTGGACTAAACTCTATATTTCGATTAATTACATGACTTTTAAATATAGATAGAATAATTGTTCCCCTCAGGGTTACAAAAGAAAAACATACATTATCCGCTACCTTACTAACTCAACCTAACTTACATCTAACTGCTACTTAGACTGCGTTCTAATATTCATTGCCAGTACTGAAAATATATAGTTTAGGTTACATATATTATAGCTTTCAGTAGAACTTCCGTTTCCGGAGCGAGTGTGCAGAGAGTCGTGTGTCAGCGTGGCAGTAGATTGAGGCAAAATGTGAGAGAGAAGCGAGTTTGGGTGAAGGAAGGTGTGCGAGGGCACAGAGAGAAGGAACGAGAAGTGTGGAAAGTGAGAGGAAAGGAGAGGAAAGAAGAGTGAGAGAGTGGAATGCTAGAAGTCGGAGGCAGAGGAGAGAGGTTAGGTGGTTTATTAAGTGAGCAAAGAGGAAGGGAGAAGGTATTTGGCGCGTAGAGGAGGGCTTGATTTTAATCAATCAAAGTGGGAAGATAGAGGGTCAATCGCTAGAGTGCGCGGCGCGTGGGCCTTAAGACGCGCATGCAAGAGGCACGGGCTACAAGGATAGTGTAGAGTAGAGCCGGAGGGCCTGAAAGAGGAAACATAGGATCGGAGTTGAGAAAGGAGGACAGTCTCAAAGAGGAATGGAGAGAGAGGAAATCAAAGAGGTAAGAGAGGAGGTAGTGAGGGAGAGGGGGCAAAAGGGAAAGGATGCGACGAGAAAAGAGAGAGAGAAAGGGAAAGAATGAATAGCGGGGGAATCATCGAGATGATGAAGAGGAAGGGGAGTTGGAGCAGAAAACAACAGAAGGATTAGGAAAGGAAAAAAGAGAAAAGAAAAAGCAAGGCTTCCAGAGAAGCAAAATAACTCCAAGGTCGCCGATGAGAGTCCAGAAGGAGAGGAAGGGGGCGCTATTCTGAAGGCATTAGAAGGCCTCCTGGAGGACTTCAAGGGGAAGTGGGAAAGGATGGAGGATAGTTTGGGGGGCATCAGGAGGGAGATAAGATGAAGAGAGGATGAATGGAGGATTGAAAGGGAAAGGATGAAAAAGAGAATGGAAGAGCTGGAGTTAAAGCTGGAAAAAGCTTAAAGGGAGGGGATGGAGAGAAGAAAATGAAAGAGTTGGAGGAAAGGATAAGATTATTATAATAGAAAAGGGAAATATGGGAGTAAAAAGATATATGGGAGGCGATGAGATGGAGGAGAGAGTAAAAATCTTGGAGAGGGAGAGGGAAAGAAGAAAAAAATATGAAAGAAGGAATAACATAGTGGTTAGGGGCCTTAGGGAGGAGGGAGGAGATGTAAGGAAGAAGTGCTTAAAAAAATAGGGGCAAATATGGTGGAGGAAATAAAAGTAGTGAAAACAGAGAAGGAGGAGAGGGGAGGGATGGTGGTGGTAAGGTTGAAAGAGGGAGATAAGAGGGAAGTAAGTGAAGAAAAAGAAGGGCTTAAAGAGAAAGAGAGAAAGGGTATGGATTGAAAATGATTTGATGTGAGTGGAGAGAAGATCCAGGTGGAAATTCAGGGAAGTAGTAATGGAGGAGGAGAGACAGGATGGCGATGGTATGGATAGGAAACAACAAAGTGATGATATTAGGTGTACAAAAAAGTTCTGAGCTTTAGATTTCATACAACCGAAATAACAATTTAAATTTTATATATCTTCCCGCCCTTTTGCGGTTTTAAAGCGTTGACATTTGGCCTTCTAAAATGCTATACGGTTTGGCGTTTGATGCATATAACCTCAAAAATCAGTAGTGTTCACGATGGCAATAACAAAAGAGTATATTCGATTTTCCATCCCTTCACTTCGCGTTTCATCTGAAGAAAAATGCTGCTGAAGCCACTGCAATGATTTGTGCTGCATATGGAGAGAACGCTGTAAGTCATACTACATGTAAAAGATGGTATCAAAAATTTCGCCAAGGAGATTTCAGTCTTGAAGATGAGGGCGCGTGCTGGACGCCCTCAAAAGATTGAAACGGACGAATTGTAAGCACTGCTGGATATAAACTTTATGCAAACTGAAAAGGAGCTTGCAGAATAGCTTGACGTTACGCAGCAAACCATTTCCGTACGTTTACATACGATGGGAAAGGTTCAGAAGGAAGGCAGATGGATTCCGCATGAATTGTCCGAAGACAACAAAAATCGTCGGCGTGATACTGCACTCACTTTGCTTTTAAAGTTCCGGAAAAAAGATTTTCTGCACAAAATCATTACAGACGATGAAAAGTGGATTCTTTATGATAACCCTGTGACGGTCACTGCCTCGCGACCGCATCGACACATTGTCGCGCGCAGTCCCGCGCAGCGGATGGTGGTTCGCGCGCCCGCCACTAGATGGTGAATCGACAAATCACTTTTTTGTGTCTGAAATGCCGCAGCGGAGCTATATAAGAGCGGCACTTGGCATCGCTCTTCGCCTCAGTCGCCTCCAACCAGTTTCTGGTTACGAGCTGCACTGCGACGCCCTCCGAGCTCTGAAGGCCAGCCCTGGCCTCATTGCTCCAGTACACGGCAGTTTTCCCTGCTGGAAATTACCGATCAGCCTTCGGTCGTACTCCCCGCGGCAGTTAACGCCGCGGCAATCCTTCCGGCCTTGCCTCTGACGGTCGTGAACGCCGCCATATCCTTCCGGCCTTACGTCTGACGGCTGTGAACGCCGCCATATCCATCTGGCCTCTCTCCTACGGACGTGCTCCTGTCAGCCGTGAACGCCGCAGATCCACCACATCCAGGAAGGGCTCTCGCGGCCAGCGACGCCGCCTAATCCGCCCGTGCCCGGGCGATCTGCTCCAGGCCGCGGTCTCAGCATGCCGATCTCAACCGACCGGGGAGCCGCTGCGCAGCATGAGGACCTCCGCCTCCTCTGTATGCATCCTCTGTAGGGGCCGCCCACGACGACTCGTCATCTCCGGGACGATCGACACTGCCGACTTCGTGGCCATCTACGCCGCCGCCTGAGCGCGCACCTCCTTCGCCGCACACCGACGAGGAGGAACGAGCTTCCGGACGACGAACCAGGCGCCCTTCCGGCCACTTGAAGCAACGGCCGCCGTGCCGTTACACTCGCCGCTTCTACACCGAAACCGCCACGCAGACCGCGGGACTGCCGCCGGCCCAGGTCGGCCACCAACACTCACCTCCCGGCCGCGCCGAGGAGGAGCCGGGACTCGTGAAAGGCACAGGGAGCGGCTACAAGAGCTTGCGCGCGCACGCGCGGAGACGCGACAGATTCGCCCACGCGTTATTCGCGCGGGACCCAAACTCAGTCCCGATAGCTTTTGTAACATTTATCTTTTGTTTGCGAGAATATAATGACTTTATATTAACTCGGAGTTCCTTGATTGTTAGCGTGCAACCTTCACATATCCTTCAGCTTGCGCTCGCGTTATTAAACGCTTAGCGACACTTGGCTGCTAAATTTTCCGCTTTGCCTGGTGCCGACACTCGTACCGTTGGTCTGCCACACAGCTAGTCGAGGACAGGCACTTCCCTCGGACTGAGAACCAGCTCTTACCAGCCATTTGCGGGCGACGCAGTGCCGCAGGCCACACATACTCGCTCGAGAGTGTGCAACACACGATCATCATCCACACCACCAAGCACAACAGCCTCATCAACAATACCAAACAACGTCCAATACATCAACACCATACTCACAACCCTAAACGTAGAAAATAGGTTGACCCTGGTCAACCTTCGACATCGACGCCAAAGTCCAACATCCACGCCAAAAAGGTTTTGCTCTGTATCTGTGGGATTGGAAAGGTGTGTTGTATTACGAGTTGTTACAACCGGGTGAAACAATCATGGCAGACCGCTACCAACAACAATTGATCAATTTGAGCGATGCATTAGAAGAAAAGAGGTCATTTACTGGCCAAGGACGTCGTAAAGTGATCTTGCTTCATGCTCGACCACATGTTGCGAAAGCGATTCAGGACCATATCTTTGCGTTAGGCTGGGAACTTCTCCCGCACGCGGCGTATAGCCCAGACATGGCGCCTTCCGATTACTACCTATTCCGGTCGCTGCAGCATCATTTGGCTGATACACATTTCGTGAGATTTGAAGAGATACGAAAATGCATTGATGACTTTATTGCTTCGGTGAGCTTCTATCGTCAAGGAATTCGCAAGCTACCCGAAAGATGGCAAAAGGTCGTTGATGCAAACGGGGAATATTTCGCTTGTTGTGCGGGTCGTTTCGAAGGATCGGTCCAGGAGTCGGCGGGGAGGAAGCACTTCACCACTTCTTGTTTATATCAATAAACTTTATTAAAACTCAATACAGGTTGTCTTTTCTAATTCGAACCGCGACAGACGTGACGGCACGCGGAGCTCGACGAGTCCTCTCCTCATATCGGTCTCCCGTTTTTATCCTGTTCCGGGCGGCCGGTCCTTGCCGTATCATCAACATGCTCGTCAGCGTTCGCGGTATATTTCTGGTCGCGCGGCGGTTTTCCGTAAGGGCCGCGCAACCCGGTTAACAGTTGCTTCATGTCGAACGATTACACCATATTTGCGCGATTAGCACAATTCGCTGTCGCTTGGTAAAATAATAATTCATCGGATAAAATATCGCTTGCCGCAATCCGCTTTGTCAGCGGTGGGCGCGATTGCATTCTCGGCGCTCGCGACATCCCTCCCCCTGTGATGGAAGGGAACCATGGGGGTTCGGCTTTCATGTGTCCCTTACTTGGCGCTCGCGGCATCCCTCCCCCCCTTCGATGGAAGGTGATCTTACTTGTTAGTTTACATATGTTGTCGCGTGACTGTAATATAATCGTGTGCTTATGACTAATATAACATAGCATCGTCGCGGCGCCTCTGTGCGGTCTCGCTTTTCTTCTGCTTTTTATTTTTGTTTTTGTTTATGCGCCATGTTATTAATCCTATTATAATTATTATTACTACGCAGGTGCCTGTTCCCATAGAGTATACAGTGTATTTATTTTTGAGTAAATTATAATCGCTATCTTCTAGAGTTTCTCTTATTTCTTCTAGACTTATGCTTAACTTGGTTAAATCTACGGGGTTCTTAATTATTTGTCGTAACGTGTCGGTTTTCGCTAGCTTGTTCTTATCGGTGTCCTTATTTTTTATTTCTAATGTTATATTGTATTCGGGGAGGTAGTTTTGAATATATTTTATTCCCTCAATTTTTCGTGTTTTTAATATTACATTTGGTGTGATTAGCTTGCAATTATCTTTTAGTTTTATTTTTCCGGTTCCTTCTAATATAATTTTCTCTTCTATTTGCTTTTCGCACTTAATGCTAATTTCTTGCTTGTGTGCCGTGGAGTAGAGCCACGCTTGCTCCTCCGTCAATGCTATCCACAACGGTGTGTTAGATATCATATGATTCTTTTCGCAGTAATTGAGCTGTCTCGGTGTATGTGTATATATTTGCACCTCGCATGGTGCTGTTGTTTCCGCATAATATGTCGCGAAGTTCTGTTCGCATGTGTATGTGTTTGTTTCTCGTATGCAGCGTTCTAACTCTGCTTCCTCTAGTAATTTGTAGTGGTGATTCTCTTTATCTATAGCTAACAAAGGGTGGTTTATTTTTATGTAGGCGAATACATTCGCATGATCGTGTACTGGTAGTGGTATTGCTTTAACTAATTTAAATGTAGGGTATGCTACTACCGGAAATCGCAAGATTGTGTATATGTATGGACCATCTGAATATGCGCTAAAAGTGATGTATGTGTGTATGGTCTGCCAGTGTTCAATCTGAATTTTAAAAGGAAAGTGTAATCCCATTTGTAATTGTGTAGCCGCTTCTTTAAGGGCTGTTATTATATGTTTGATAGGTAGTAGTCGTGTCGGTATCATTCCGTTTTTCCCGTATGTCAGGTAGTCTATTACATTTTCCGTGTCCTTCGTTAAATCGTTCATTATCGTTGTCAGGATTAATAAGTATTCGTCTACGTCTGCCTGTAGTGTTGACTCGGTCAATCGTTGTTCTAGTCGTTTCGTCGCACTCATTATCAGATTTTCATTATAATTTAGAGTATTTTCTAATTCGTCCAAGTGCGCTATTGTGGCGTTGATTACTTTTATTTGGTTTGCTACTGCGTGCTGCAGTACCTTGCCGTTTGTTCGTAACGTTTGCAGTTGTTCGTCTATTAGTTTCTGATCGTCGGCGTCCATCGTTCCGAATAATATTTTGCTGACCGACCCGATCGCATCTAGCAGTCCTCGTCGTTTGTCAGTCGTTTTGTATAGCGTTTCTACTTGTGTCAACAGCGTGATCAGTTTGGTGTTTTTTCTTTCTATTATTCTCATAATGTTTCGGCAACCTAACTGTGCGTTGCCTATTACTTTTCGGCACTGTATTTCGGTTTCCTCCATGTAGTCCTGCAATTGCTGATGTCTGATTTCTAATTCTTTTGCGCTCAGTTTTATCACTAATTTCCATGCCGATTCAGCCTGTCTCAGCTGACCGATTTCTTCGTAGTAGATTCCTGGCTGGTGCGAGAACAATTCCCAGTCAAGATTATGCTGAGAGTCAGGTGTCGCTTGTCCTGCTCTTCTCCACATAAGGAGCATCCTGCAAGTTTAGGTTCAGGTTACTTTTCCGTGAATCCTCGTCGTGCATTTTTTATGCGCTACGTTTAATATTATAAATTGTTCAGTCTGCCGTCGACCGTGGTTTATCGCGTGTCGTAGACGATTTTTTGTTTGTTAAGTGTGTTTCATCAAGTTTCCGTCATGCAGTGCACTAGGTGCGGGCGGGACCATGTCCCAATAATGTGTAGTGAGTGTGTGCGGCGGTCGTACCGCCTGGCGGCCCTACGGGTTGCTGTACGGATGTCGTCCAGGTGGCCGACTACGGTCGTCTGGACGGGGGAGCGTCGTCCCTGTCCTCGAACGTGCGTGGAGAGGTCTCCTGTGCCCCCTCAACCCGCCTGCGAGGAGCTCTACCCCCGCGACCCGTTGCGGGTGCGGGTTTGTGTTGCCACCGGGCAACGGTTCGTCGCTGTCCTTCGTGACTGGTGAGTCCTATATATATTTTTTTTTTTTTTTTTTTTTTTTTTTTCTATGCTATCTTTGTGATTACTATCTTTATTTTACTGCTTTTGCTTTTTGCTTGTTGCGGGTAATTATTCGTATGCGTTGTTTGCTAATCTTCGATGAATAATTTGAGTCGGTTCGCGTGCACCGTCGTAATTTTTCGTTTTTGTTTAATTCTGTAATTGACGTCAGAGGTTTTCTCAATTATCTGATATGGACCTATCCATGGTGCTTCCAATTTCTTCGAACGTCCTCTGCGCACTGCTTCGTCATGCAGGAGGACCTTATCTCCTACTTTGAAAATTTTAGTATTCGTATTTTTGTCTGTATAGTTTTTTGCCTTTTGTTTTGCTTCGCGGATATGTTCCTTTGCTACTCTTTGTGTGGCTCTGAGTCGTTCTCTTAATTCTTGCGCGTAGTTATCGTATGTGTAATATGGTTTCGGCGGCGCTGCCAGGGCTGTAGGTAATGTTGCTTGGTGCCCGTACATCAATTCGAAAGGTGTACAGCCCGTTGCTGTATGCGGTGTTGTGTTGTACGTGAACATTGCGTATGGGATCCATTCATCCCAGTTGGTTTGATCCTCATTTATATAATGCCTTAAGTATTCAATCAGAGTCCTGTGCGATCTCTCCAGGGCTCCGTTGCTTTCAGGATGGTACGCGGTTGTTTGAATTTTCGTTATTTTTAGGAGGGTGCATACATCCTTGAACATTTCACTGACGAAATTCGTTCCTTGATCTGTCAGTACTGTCTCCGGTATTCCGAATTCGCATATTATTTTTGTGGTGAACTCTTTGGCAATCGTGTTTGCTTCCTGATCTGATATCGGTATTGCCTTACTAAATTTTGTTAAGTCGTCTTGAAATGTTAGTAGGTATTTATTTCCTTTCATGGTGACCGTGAGTGGTCCTACGATGTCCAGGGCGCATTTTTGAAACGGTCTTTCTGCCGTGTCGGTCAGTACTAGAGGCATTTTGGTTTTCTTGCTTAGCTTGTTTTTCTGGCAGTATTCACATTTGGCGATGTATTCTTCCACATCTCGTATTAGTCCGTGCCAATTGTGCATTAGTCGTATTCGATTTACGGTACGTGTTACGCCTTGATGGCCGCCGAGGGGGGCATTATGATATTCGTACATTATTTGCTCCTTGTCTTCTTTATTATATTCGCGTTCTTCCTTGTCGCGCTTGATGCTGTTTATCTGTGTGTCAGGCGCGATCGGGTTTCTGCTGAGCGCGTCAGCATTTGTATTGCCTTTACCTGCCTTGTGTATCACCTCATAGTCGTACTCTTCTAATTTGAGCCTCCATCTGATTAATCGTGAACCAGGATCTGTTATACTAAATAGCCAGATCAATGGCTTGTGATCTGTAATTATTTGAAATTTTGTTCCATAGAGGTATGGTCGAAAATGTTTGACGGCCCATACTATGGCTAACAATTCTTTCTCCGTTGTATTATAGTTTTGTTCCGCTTTATTCAGAATTCTGCTTGCGTATGCAATTGGTCGATCTTGGCCTACTGGCCCTTGCGACAATACTGCTCCGATGGCATATCCGGATGCGTCTGTCGTTACTATAAATTGTTTAGTGAAGTCCGGATAAGCTAGAACTGGTGTGGTCGTTAATTTTTCTTTTAATGTTTCGAATGCGTTCTGTTGTTCCGCTGTCCAAACGAACTTCTCATTCTTTTTTGTTAGTTTTGTCAGGGGTTTTGCTATCTTCGAAAAATTCTCAATGAATCTTCTATAATATCCGGCTAATCCTATGAAGGATTGCACATCTTTTACCCGTTTTGGTATTGGAAAGTTTGCTACGGCCGTTATTTTCGCAGGATCTGGTATTATACCGTTTTCGGAGATAATGTGTCCTAAGTATGTCACTTCCTTTCTTAAGAATTCACATTTATTCGGTTGTAGTTTCAGATTGTAGTTTCTCAGTTTTTTGAACACTTCAATTAATCTTTTGTTATGCTCTTTCAAATTTGGTCCATATATTACGATATCATCTAGATAGACTAGGCATTTGAGGCCTTGTAATCCGGTTAATACGGAATTCATAAGTCTCTGGAATGTTGCAGGCGCATTTTTTAGTCCAAAAGGCATTCTATTAAATTCGTAGTGCCCGTAAGGTGTGGAGAATGCTGTTTTTTGTTTGTGTTCCTCATGCATGGGGATTTGATGGTATCCCGATGCTAAATCCAATGTTGTAAAATATTTCGCGTTTCCTAGTTGATCTAGTATGTCAGTGATATTCGGGAGCGAGAAAGAATCGCCGATTGTTAAGTCATTTAATTTCCGAAAGTCCACAACTATTCGTAATTTTCGCTCTCCAGATGCGTCTATTTTCTTTGGTACTACTAGTAAGGGTGCGTTCCACTGACTCGTGCTGGGACGGATTACCTCGTCGTCCAGCATTTTCGCTATCTGTTTATTTACTTCTGCCTTGTGCTTCTCTGGTAATCTATATGGTTGGACATTCACCGGCGCGCTATCTGCTCGCGTATTTATTTCATGTGCTACTGCATTAGTGTACGATAGGCGATCGTTTTCTAGGTGGAAGATATCACAGAAATCTTCGCAAATCTGGTGCAAGGTTTTCTTTTCTTCTTTATTTAAATGCTCGGTTCGCATTTGTCTGTGCAGTTTTTCTTTACGAGCTTGAATGGGCTCGTCGCTTGTTTCGTTACTTGACACCTCCATGGTATACATGTGTGCGGCGTCTTTTGTCCTTATCTCGTCCACCGTGACTAGCGGCGTTGTTATCTCCACGGATTCTCCTGTGGTGTTTATCACACTTATTGGACATACGTTTTCTTCCGGTATGACCAAACAATTTCCTATGAAGATTCCGGGTTTGGTTTCGACTGCATTTACTATTCCAATGCTATTCCGATCGGTTACTGCCTGAATTATGGTTTCACTGCGAGGCGTTAGCATGGTTTTCTTGTACGGATAGAGTTTGAACGTTGTGTTGCCAATACGGACTTGTTTTTTCCCATGATCGCATTTCGCTTGTTGTTTATTCAAAAAGTCTAGTCCCAGTATCCCTTCGTAATTTATTGGGAAGTCATCTCTTACTACGTACATAGTGTGTCGTATCTCTCGGTCTCCTAGCGTTATCGTTGCTCTTATCTTTCCGAGTGTGTGTATCTTGTGGCCCGTAACTCCGGTTAGGGCTAAACGTTCTTCGCGCATTAGTGTGTTTCCCTTTAGATTTCCCACTTTTATTAATGTCAAGGTAGCGCCTGTATCGAGGAGGAAACTTGTTTTTCCCTTTCTTATCTCTCGCATCGGCAGGGTAATCAAGTCTAACGTGGCGTTTGTGTGAGGCGTATTCACCTGTGTCACTTGATGCTCGCGTACGGTTCGCGTTATCTTTGTTCTCGGTTTCTCTTCTTCTTCGTCGTCGCCACTGCTTGTGAACGATAGGTCATCACTCTCCCTTTGCTGCTTTTTCTTTTTCATTATTACAGCGGTATTTATTTGTCGCTCTTTTTCATTATCTTGTCTCGTGCGTCTCGGTTGCCCCTTTCTCGGGCGGCCGTTCAGTGACCAGCATTCGTCGCGCTTATGACCTGCCTTTTTGCAGTACGAGCAGTATTTCTCAATATTATTTACGTTCGTCGGTCGTTCGGCTCGCGGTAGCGGATATTTATTTATGTATCGGCTTGAACGACAGTCGCGCGCCAAATGTCCTAGCCTACCGCATTTGTGGCACTCCAGTTTTTGATTTCGATTTCTATACTGTTCTTGGTTGCTTCTAGCTTTCTCGTTATTATACATTTTTATAGGTTGGCTACCTTTTAATTTTTCTTCGGCTGTCGCGCCTAGCATCGCGGCTGTTAAATTCGTATAGTTCCTGGATCGTACTATTGTTTGTATCTCGTCGCGTAATCCTAGTTGGAAATTTTCTAGGGCTAATTCTTGTATCGTATCTAGGATTGCCTTTCGTTGTTCCGCGGTGTGCTCGCGTCCTTCTACCATAGATTGATAGAGTTCCATGGCTAGTTTGTCAACGCGGAGTCCGTATTCTCGCGCGCTTTCCCCGGGTTTTTGACGGGTTATATTAAACTCTCGCTGAATGTGCGTAGTGCTACGCTTTGCCAAATAGCACATTTCGATCTCGCGCTTCAATTGCATGAACGTGCGTATATCCCTTGTTTGGAAATCGTGCATGGCTTTCCCTGTTAGTTTCGTGCACAGGATCGCTTTTAGTAATGATTTTTCGTCGGCAGGATTTATTTCGCTCATCGCGTACGTGCTTGCATTTAAAAATTTTTGAACTTGGTTCCGCGATGATCCGTCCATTTCCGGAATCATATCGCGGGCTTCTTTCAATTTCATAAACGTATGTGCGGGATCTCGCGAATTTCGGACATCGTCTCGTGTACGCCCGTATGTCATTTCTATCGGTTCGTCATTTTCTGCACTCCGATCGTAATTAACGACTTCTAGTTGGCTCATGCGGCCCTGTAGTGCTCGCATGCCTTCTATCAATTCGACCAACATTGCATCTCGCGCGTCGTGCGAAGATTCCGCCGGGTCAGGTTTTCAGTGCGCTTGGCTTAAAGTGGCTCTCATCCTTTTTACTTCGTCGTCCAATTCTTTGTTTACTACTTGTTGTTCTTCCGCGATCGATTTTAACGGTGTGCCCGAGGGTTGATTTGCCATTTCCGCTGGATTTATGTTTCGTGAAGCGGTGTAAAATTCGGTTGGATCGAACACGCTACTATCGTAAGATGTCAATGAGAATTCTCCGCGGCTAGGATTACTTGCGTTTGTGCCGTCGCTATGGTCAGATCTTGCGTCTGTTGGTTGTAATAGAGCGTCGTCGCGTCTCTCACTACTCGGTAGTAGGCTATTATCTATGTCACTAAGCGAAAACACGCGTTCAATTACAATGTTCGGATGTAATTCCGGTTGACTCGTCAGACTATCGTCCGAATAATAATTACTTAAATCGCGGCGTACGTTATCGCGCGGATCGCGTGAATTTTCCGTCTGCTCAAGGCTCGGAGGGCTCGGGCTGAGCGCTCGGCTGGCTGACGCACTATGTAGCCACGACGTGTTTCTTTGGGCAGGAGTTTGGTTAACTCCCTCGTTCGACATCTACCTACACGCTTTTTTCGCTATCTAATGCGCTTGGCTTAATTTTCTATAACTTACATTACGCTCGCAATTCGCATGTTTGTGACGCGGCGCTGGCTGTTGCGGTAGGTCGTGGCTTCTCCGGTGTCACTGATATGCTCTGCGTTGTGGCTCTACCGGCTCTTTCTCGCTGCAGGGATGTCGACTTCTTTTCCGGCCTTTTCCTTGATTTCCGATCGTTTGTTCCTTCCAGATGACTGGGTACAGCTGCGAAACGATCCCACCGCTGCCACCAGATATGTTGTGCGGGTCGTTTCGAAGGATCGGTCCAGGAGTCGGCGGGGAGGAAGCACTTCACCACTTCTTGTTTATATCAATAAACTTTATTAAAACTCAATACAGGTCTTTTCTAATTCGAACCGCGACAGACGTGACGGCACGCGGAGCTCGACGAGTCCTCTCCTCATATCGGTCTCCCGTTTTTATCCTGTTCCGGGCGGCCGGTCCTTGCCGTATCATCAACATGCTCGTCAGCGTTCGCGGTATATTTCTGGTCGCGCGGCGGTTTTCCGCGTAAGGGCCGCGCAACCCGGTTAACAGTTGCTTCATGTCGAACGATTACACCATATTTGCGCGATTAGCACAATTCGCTGTCGCTTGGTAAAATAATAATTCATCGGATAAAATATCGCTTGCCGCAATCCGCTTTGTCAGCGGTGGGCGCGATTGCATTCTCGGCGCTCGCGACACGCTGATTAATCTTTTTTTGTTTGTTTTTTAATAAAGATTGAATTTTACAAAAAAAAGCTCAAAACGTTTTGTACATCTAATATATAAAATATATAAAATATATAAAATATTAAATATACTATGAAATAAAATATATTATAAAATAAAATATATAGTTATATTAATATAAATACAAATATGTACAGATATACCTGTACATATATCTATATGTATTTACTACTTTAATATATACATAATAATTCTTTATAAAATTTGTAATTAGCGTAAGTTTTTATTTGTGGCCACACATGCATTTACTTTGAAAAGCTGCGTTCCAATATTCACTGCATGTACTGAAAATCTATAATATACGTGACCTGAACTATATATTTTCAGTACTGGCAGTGAAGTATCGAAACGCAGCCAAAGCGAATAGCTGGGACTCGGGAGCCGAATAAATCAATCCGAATCGACCTGATGTATGTAGTTCCCCCTTACCGTTAATCTCACTGCCCCCCTTGCTTTAACTGGCAGTATATGCTCCGTCACATATTTTTAGCTCTATGAAGAGGCCCTTATTCGTATACATACTCGTATGTAAAGTCTCGGTTTCCCATGAAATGTACTTTTGCAGATCACAAAAATCAATCACAAATTAGTTTAGCATTTCTGTTAGAAAGTACTTTCTGTTAGAAAGTACAACAGAAGCTCTAATCAGTAATTGGTTGTATTAATTACGCATTTCTCGAAATTCCGCGAAATACGCTCTATGTGAAAGAAGGCTTTCAGAATAGCGTAACGTGTTTTAGTAAAATACTAGAATATGCAGATTACGCTTACGCAAGTTATGCCACATGTAACGGCATCCTAAAAATAGAATTTCTCTACTTTGGCATAGTGGAAAACGCAGATCTGATTGGTTACGCGGTTACGCAGTACGCGGCAAATAGGGTGAATTCCCACTGAGCGCGTCACGCGTCATCCGTCGCGTCACGAATTGACCAATCAAAATACTTCATTTTATTATATCATTTGCCGCGCGACTCCTTGCACGACGTATCGATTACATTGCTCGACATTGTAACGTCTGCGAAAAATTAATTTCTGCGGACGTTTATCCGAAATGATGTAGATGCAGTAGAACGGCACCTTAGGTTAACGCATGCGCGAATTTAGATATTAGAGATATATAACTTTTATTATCTTATGGTTTTATTATTTTTATTTTATAACTTCCATTAAGTTAATTAAGTTAATAGAGCGAGAATTTATTTTCTTTCGTTCTATGATAAAAAATAGAATTTTATTATTATCATCATTATTATTATTATTATTATTGTGGCGATTACATCGTTGTATGCATTGTCATTCGAATCAGCTCATTAGAGTAGATATTAGCGATATTCTCGGGTTTTAATTTTTTTCCATTTTTATCATACATTTTACCATTGTATTAATTATTATTTGTAATGTCTAACGCTATTTTTTCTTTGTAACATAATTTAAACGTTTAACGACCTGAGACAAGTAACAATAACGAATAGATTCTTCTTCAATGGATTATTATTAAAAACTTGTTATTAGATATTTTGATATTAGATAACTTTAGATATTTTGTTTGTCAAAACCAAACTATTGATTGTCAAAAGAAAGATCTCAGAGAAGAAAGCGAAGACGAGCTGATTTGAAATAACAAACAGATAGAGAAGGATCAACCGACGGACATCGACGCGAACCGTGTAGCTCAAGGAAGAATAAAAGACTTTGTAAAAAATTCGGACTCGGTTTCTTTCGATACTTTAGCATATCCGATTTACACGCAATAAATCCTGGTGATTCCTAAAATAGTGATCCCGACGTGATCCACATCTATACCTTTCACCTCGAGTAGCAGATCAAACAACATCTCGTTTTTCTCCGAGATACAGCTGTGAAGAACAGTCCATTCTCTATGATCTTGCAAATTCGGATTAATCCCTGCTTGGAGTAATCTCGATCCGACTGCCAGCATGTTTTCTGTATTGTGTTTCGCCACCAGATGTAAAGCAATATAGAGTGCACAGCAGCCGTCAGCATTGACTCGGCCGCCGGGAGTAGATTCTTAGCCAGATTTTTTTATGCCTGACGCCGAGGTGAGTCGCGAATGTGAATGCCGGAGTTCACTTCGAATGACCCGAAACTATGGTTCAAGATAGTCGACCGTAGTTTTCAAGCCGCCGGTATAACCGGTTGATGCGACGAAATTTGGATACGTTCTGACGGCGATCGGGCCGCGATATACGGGTGAAGTCCGAGATATCATGAACCCGCCCGCGGAGCGCGCGTACGAGACGCTCAAGGTCGAGGTGAAAAGATTAAGTTGATCACAGGAACATAAGATTCGGAGGTTGCTGGAACACGAGGAAATCGGCGACACGAGGAAGCCGTCGCAATTTCTGTGGCATCTGCGCGATTTCGCGGTGCAGAACGTCGATACAATCGTGCGCGCGATCTGGCTGAGCCGTTTGCCTGCATATATTCAGCTTGGTGGCACGAACGCATGACACGTTGAATCAGTTGGCGGACATCGCGGACGCAATAGTCGAGGCAACTAACCAAGGAACTAATTTATCAAATCGCGAAGGCCGCACGACCGGTCATGGTTCCGACCACGGAGATGAATGCTATCGCGGCGATGGAAGCGAAATTTAATTTGCAACTCATGCAGTTGCGTCTGTCAATGCAGCAGGAGATGGTAGAACAGTTGATAGCCATTCAGAGATCTATCGAAGCGATTGGATTTGGTCATGACCGTGGTCGCCGGAATGGCCAACGTCGAGCCCGGAGCCGATCGCGTTCGCGGGATCGAGATCATCCGAACAATGAACTCTGCTGGCATCACTGGAGGTTCGGACCAGACGCAAGATGTTGCGAGCCACTTTGTTCCGAGCGGCAGACGGGAAACGTAGCGGCTCATCGCTGATGGCGACGAGCGATGCGGGCTATCGGACGCGTCGCTTTTTTGTAACGGATGCGCAAACGAAGCCTTTTTTTAATTGACACGGGTGCAGATTTGTACGTGTACATGAAGGATGATGAACGATCCACGAAAAAATCAGATACGAGCTTTCGGCGGCAAACGGATCGACGATCAATACATACGAGACAGTAACGTTGGAACTGAATTTCGGGTTGAGACAGTCTTTTACGTGGCGTTTTGTGATCGCGGATGTCAAGGCCAATCATCGGGACCGATTTTCTTGCACTATAGCCTTTTTGTCGACCTGTGAAATTCGTGACTCATTGACCAAATGATGAACTTCACGGCAATCAGACGGTGCGTACAATGCGATGCACCTAGTATTAAAACGTCGGGACAACGTCCGTATCATGATCTCCTGATGCGTTATCCAGAGACTACCAGGCCGGAGGGAAGATCCAGAGAATGCATGACACGCGTCATTTTATTGAAATGACGCGGGATCGCCCGTGGTATGCAAACCACGTAGACTTGCACTAGAGCGATTTAATTACAGCACGAAAGGAATCAAAAAATGGTGGAGCTGAGCACCGCATGTCCTTCGAAGAGCAATTGGGCTTCGCCCCTACATCTCATGCCGAAAAAGGGTGAGAAATGGCGACCCTGTAGCGACTATCGAACCCTCAACACGAGGATCGATCCCCGATAGCTATCCGATGCGACACATCGAAGATTTCACACAAGCCTTGCACGGAAAAACGATCTTTTCCACCATCGATCTTATCCGGGCATACCATCAGATCTCGGTGGCTCACGAGGACATCCCGAAGACGACGATTACCACACCATTTGCAATGTACGAGTTCCCGTACATGTCCTTCGGGCTGCGGAATGCGGCGCAAACTTTTCATCGCAAAGATTCATCGATAAGAGATCTACGCGGACTAGATTCTGTTACGCCTACATTGATGATATCTTGGTTGCATCATCATCAGCCGACGAGCATCTCGAATACCTACAGATACTGTTCGAGCGATTGCGAGCGTACGGGGTCGTGATCAATCCGACGAAGTGCGTGTTCAGAACAACAGAAAGTAGAATTCCTTGTTTATTCAATTACCAGTGAAAGAATGCGACCGTTGTCTGAGTGAGTACGAACGATTCGAGAATAGACGACAGCGAAAGATTTACGGAGATATCTCGGGATGCTCAACTTTTATAGGCGATTTTTACCAGGAGCCGCAGAAATGTTAGCACCACTTAATAATTTTTTGATAACATCAAGGGTAAGACGCCGATAACGTGGTCTACAGAGATTCAGCAAACATTCGAGAAATCAAAAGAAAGTTTCGCACAAGCAGCTTTGCTGACGCACCCAAAGATCAATGCTAGGCTCGCCTTATTTATCGACGCGTCTAATCATAGTGTCGGTGCCGCGCTACAACAGCAACACAGCAGTGGCTGGGAATCTCTGGCGTTTTTCTCCAGAAAATTAAGTCCAGCAGAACAAAAATACAGTGCGTTCGATTGAGAGTTGCTGGTCATATACACGGCAAATATTTTCGTCACATGCTCAAGGCACGCGGTTTCGTGATTTACACCGACCATAAACCGCTGATATTCGCGTTCCGCCAGAAATTCGACAAGTGCACGCCGCGGCAGTTCCGACATCTCGATTTTATCGGGCAATTTTCCACAAACATTCGACACGTCTCCGGACGACATGACACATGACAATGTTGTAACTGATTTCTCGCGCGTCGTGGAGTGCGAGGCAGCAATGGACTAGGCTGCACTCGCAGCATCGCAACTAGATGACAAAGAGTTAAGATTATTGTTGCAGGAACAATCCAGCCTTCAACTCAGAAAGATCGAGGCACCCGGAGCTGGAAATGTATTGCGACATGAGGACCACGGTTCCACGACCATTTTTGACAAAATCTTTCCGGCAGATGGCCTTCAATGCAGTACATGGTCTGGCGCATCCAGGAATAAACGGTAAGATTTGTGGCTCAGCGTTTCGTTTGGTCGACAATGAAAGTGGACTATCGAGAGTGGGTTCGAGCGTGCGTGGCGTGCCAGCGGTCAAAGATTTCCCGCCACGTTTGCGCACCCAGTGGAAGATTCGCAGCATCAACCAGAAGATTCGAGCATGTCCACTTGGACATTATCGTGATGCCAGTCTCGGAGGGCAAACGATATTACCTTACATGCGTGGACCGTTTTACGCGCTGGCCAGAGGCGTTCCTGTTGAGTGACCAAGAGGCCAAGACGGTGGCGAAGAGATTTTACGAGAGTTGGATCTGTCGTTTCGGAATGCCGCTCAGAGTAACTACGGATCAGGGGCGTCAGTTCGAGTCGCACCTCTTCCGTTAGTTGAATTGACGAAGACCACACACCTGAGGACGACGGCGTATCATCCACAAGCGAATGGTGGAACGGTTCCAGCTCAAATCAACGATCAAATGCCAGGAAAACCAGTAGACTAAAGTGCTGCCGACGGTATTGCTGGAAATTCGAACCGCCTGAAAGGAAGATTTACAGGCAACAGTAGCAACAGTAGCTGGTCTATGGCGAGACGCTGCGCCTTCCAGGATAGTTTCTGTGCCAGAATCTATTCTGCCAGAAACAATTACTCAAACGACGTCACTAGCTTCGCTGGGGAACTGCGCCGTCGTTTCGATGCTCTGCGGCCGATCGACGAGATCCGACACAGGGAACAAAAGACGTTTATTTTCAAAGATTTAAGAATGGCGGAGCGTGTTTTCGTGCGCCACGACGGACCATGCTGCAACCGCCGTATGACAAAACGGACCGTACAAAGTGGTCAACCGTATGACAAAACTTTTGGATTAGCAACAAGGACATTGCCGTCTCAATCGATCGCGTTAAACCTGTTTATATAGTTTCAGATCCCGCAGAGGATGAGAACGCAGATACGAAGTTGACAAACGGGATGTCGGTCCGAGATAAGGCGAGAGATACAGACGTAGAGGTGAGGAAAAATATGAACACGCCGCCTTGCCAATAACAGCCTAAGCCAATAACTCAGACAGGAGAGTTCGATTACCGACCGTTTTCAGGTTGGACTAAAATAAACTTGTAATTGTGGTATACTTATCAATTTATATTAATTTTGTGACGAAGTGTGATTTAATGACTCCGGTGTCCATAGTTAGTCTACCAGCACTTTATTTTAGGGTATTTTATATTATTTTTATCTTATTTTCTTTATTTCTTTTACTTTTGTTACGTCCAGGGGACTTCACGAATTTTTGTCTTTCGAAAAAAAATAACGGCTGCTAATCAGAAAATGAAGCGCTTCGAACGATCTAAAGAAACCCTAAATAAAACACAAAAATTCCTCTCGAGATACGTCTCACTATCTCTCTCACTATCAAAAAAAAGAATAATCCTTGCGATAAACAGCTTTGTCGGCACCGACAAGTTTATAACATATCAATAAAAATAAAAAATATTAACAAAAGCAAATTCCTAACGGATAAGAAACGCATCGGATCGTTCGAGAGTGACATTCCCTAAATTGGTGGGGAAACTAAAGGAAACGCCAAACAAGAAGAAACGATTAGCGACCGTTGGCGGCCATACCAATGAATGATTGAGGGTGTGGAATGGCGGGAAAATTTTCACTAACTAATTCCATCATTCGCTAGGAAATCTGGAAATATAAAAACAACTACAATTCACAGAACACCACTCTCCTCCTTCCTCTATACTCACAATTTTTCTAAACTATCATTCGACAAACCAACGGAAATCCATCATGCCCTCAGACATTCCCACTCCTCGGAACTCTTTAAAAACCGCGACTTAGAGCAGATCGCTCCTTCACGGACAGGGACCATCCGAGGTTGTCGAAAAATCTTTTTCTCAGTTAGAATCTGTGCGCCATTCTTTCATTTTCGTGTGATTCGATCCACGATCCAGCCTAGCCACCACATCTCTCGTCCATCACCAGCGCCCGCCACAACAAAAGTAAGTCCGTTTTTATCACTCTTTCCCGCGGTAGACTGGCTGTTTGGTTCGCGATCTCGACATTTGTTTCCTTAAAACACTCTAACATTCTAAATTGGCAAGCCGCCAATTAACTCGATAAAGCTGCCTTCCCCGATTTCTCCACACTCCGACTTGGCAAGCCGCCGATTAACTCGGTGAAGCTGCCTTCCCCGATTCCACAACATTCCAATCTGGCAAGCCGCCGATTGATTCGGTGAAGCTGCCTTATCACGATTCCTCAATTTCTTTTTTTTTTTACCACTCACCTCACACTCTCTCTCATCTAACTCTTATTTACATAGTGAACCAAACGAAACCATCTCGAACAAGCCAACGAAACGGGCATTGCGACCGTCGGGAGAAGTTAACTAAACGGATTCGTCGCGAAACCGGACACGCCGAGGAACTCGCGGAGCAGTTAATAGACATAGAACCGAGACTCGCTAACGTCTCTTACAACAATACGCCACTGCCCTCCGCTCCGCGGTAGATTTCGAGAAGCAATGTACTCCAGAGAACTTCGACGTGGAAAAGTTCTTCGATCTCGTCTGTCAATTTCCCCGCTCTCCCACCCATCCACCTCCTGGCACCTTTTTCATTAAAAGAAAATTTAAACCCGACAATCAATTTTGGGATAAAATCTCAAGACACCAAATTAACGATATCATCCCTATGTACATTTCCCGTGATCCTCTTCCCTACCTCATTCCAGTGAAGGCTTTCCGCAGTGCTCAGCCTGATCCCCCGCCACACCTGCAACCCGATCCCATCGATATGCTCGCGATCACCAATTTTTTGCCCCAATTGGAACAATTGGGTATATAAATACCAGATTTTTTGTTTGTTTTGTTATTTATTATTATTTGAAATTTACGTATAACATTTTTTTGTACCAGTACTTCTACACTTTAATATACACAGTAAAATTTGCGAATTAACATATTGTAATTCCTTTATTATTATTATTATTATTATTAAATCAATTAACTCAAATTCCGTCTCGATTTATTTACCCTAAAATTTAACCCCGAACCATTCATGGCTCCCTGAGGATCGCATGAGGTCCATCCCTGGTAAAAGAGATTCGGTTCTCTGACCAAAAAACGGACTATCGATAGCGCTGACGCAGGTAAGGGTTATAACGTCACCGACGCTGACCCGATTCCTGTCCCCTTAACGCGCGTTCGATTCGCGAATCGACCTCACGACTTCTCGTCGGTCTGTGAGAATAGAAAAGGTGCGTCCACCCGAGTTCTCTTCCTCCTGACGGAAGGTATTACCTTTCCTCCAGAACCTCGGACGTAACACTTTATTGTATCTATTTATTTATTTATCTATTTATTCAGTTATTTATTTATGTAGTTATTATTTTATTTTACTAACTTTACGCTATCTTATTCTATCTCATTGCATTTTAATTTAATTGACGTGGCTTTATTTTACTTTATTTTACATTATTTTATTTATTAATTTATTTGGTAATATTTAGTTTGATCCGCAATGGAATCCCCAAATTTGTTACATATTACTTATTATATTAAGTTATTATATCGTGAATATACCACTGGCAGGGGAGTATTGGTGGCAATTACATCGTTGCATGCACTGCCATTCGAATCAACTCATTAGAGTAGATACTAGCGATATTCTTGGGTTTTAATTTTTTTCCATTTTTATCATACATTTTACCATGTTTGTATTAATTATTATTACCTTTGTAATGTCTAACGCTATTTTTTTTGTAACATAATTTAAACGTTTAACGTTTAAATGTTTAACGACCCGAGACAAGTAACAATAACAAATAGACAATACATAGGTATAAGCCAAGTACATGTTAACAAACTACAACGCGAGACATGGCATTTACTCGGCAAGCAGGATCTTGGTTGCTAAAGTCTTTATAATATGAAAATAAATTCAATTAATTTTTATATTCCCAACTACGTGCCGCTTTTTTAGCAGACTTTCAACGTAGTGGTTCTATAATAATTCGATGATCAATATTATTGATATCGATTAAAATTCCTTTTATTATCCCCCCCATCAGAAATGTATAATAAAATATATAATAATATGTAAAAAATTCGGACTCGGTTCCTTCCGACACCTTAGCATGTCCGATCCACACGCAAAACCCTAAATTATTATTATTATTATCTTCTGGGGAATATAATTTTATAATGTAATTTTCTTTTTCTCGTACTGTCTCTTCTTCAATTTTCGATCCTGCAGCTGTAGAAGAAACAAAGGAACGTTCAATGATCTTAGTTTATACTAAAAGGGAGGCTTATTACACTCAAAATATTCCTAATATAAACTTTCCAACGAAAGACTAGCTCGGAAGGTCTTTCGTTGCGCAACGAAAATTTAACTGACAATAATGAAAACATTAAAATGAATTCTCGTTTTGCAATAATAAAATTTATTATTAAATATTAATATTTCCGAAAAATATTAGGTCTTAGCTTTGCTTTTTTTTCTTTTTTTTCTATTTATCTTTTCCTATTTTCGCGTAAATAAGTAATAAGTTCTTTTCCATGGCACGAAATAAACTGCTCAGTCGAGGAGTGCTTTGTTTGCCCCTCCCCATCGGGCCCTATCCTAGAGATACTACTTGGACGCAGACGCGGGGCAATCGTTACCAAATCGTCAGAGAGTGCAATCACTATCTCAAACCGCTGAATCTTATAATTATAAAGAAAAAGTTATACGGTCCGTCCTCGCCAGGCGTGTCGTGCGAGTTCGGGTGCCGGGCGCGGACGTTGTTCGTCGGTTGCCGGGTTCAGAAATTAATAAGTTATTTTGGTTCGGACTCGGATATTGGTAAAAAGAATATATTTATTTGAAGTAATTGATGTGGACACACAACGGTGTTGTCTCGCCTAGCTCGCTTGTTGGTAGGTGTTACGTGCTGTTCGCCATGGTACGCGCGAAGTGTACACGGTGTATTCGGAGTGCGCGGCGCGTGCATCGGAACGAAAGATTGGTTCATGTCGGGGCCTACTGATCGCATAGGCGCGCGATTGGTTGAGCGGTGGTTCGTCGGTAGCGCTGCATGCTCGCGGTGCATGCCGCGTTATTCGGTATTTTCGCGCGATGATGTGCGTTCGAATGCCAGGGGATCATGTAACTTTTCTAGGGCGGAAACGTAAAAAGTGAAAAGTTTCACGTGAATTTACGATCATGTACGATTTTTCGGGATCATGTAACTTTCAAACATGAAAATATGAAATTTTTCACGTGAACTTTTTCGCCATGTACCTTGGTGGCGGAAAGACGGAAATCTAGGGAATTAATAAATATGCTTCGGAATTAGAAAAGATTAGGGTTGCATTAGAATTAAATGTACGTAGTACATATACAATTGGTTATTAAAAAATGTATATAATACTGTACCAATAAAATAATTTTCATTTTTATATAAAATATATGAAACTATGTTTCATGATTTCACTTTCCAAGCTACATACATAATCGCTGTACGTGAAAAGTTTCACATGAAATGTTAAGGTGTGAAAAATGAAAAATAAAAAGTGAAAAATGAAAAGTGAAAAATTTCACGTAAAGTTACATGATTGACCCCCAGGAATGAGAATGCGCGCTCCTGTTCGAGGATTACACGAGAGACAAATATGCTTGTCGGAGACTGAGAATACTCCGTCCCATGTGCTCGTATACTGACGAGATTGATGAGATCGAGAATGCTCCGTCTCGGAGTGGAAGAGAGAAGGAACGAGTGATAAGTATGCTTGTCGGGGACTGAAAATGCTCTGTCCCAATTTTCTCACTTTTGCAGATGGATGATACTTGATGTTGAGTATGCTTGGCGGAGATCAGGAATGCCTGGTCTTAGTTTTTCAGTATCGGTCGGAGATGTGAACAAGTCGGAGAATCGGATTGGTCTGGTTCTTTTATCGTGGATCGGGCGGATTTATATACCCGGGTCTGTTATTTTGCAACTAACAAAATAGCGCGGGTCGTTGGCAGTGTTTGACACGCATGTGATGAGTGTGTGTTCGGTTGCGCGCGCAATAGTCGTTCAGTATCTCAGGCGCGCGCGTCGGTCGGTGTGTTCGGTAGCGGGCACAGAGTCCGATCGCACTTATGCTTAGAATAATGCGCGGGAGGCGTATCGTTACAAAGTAAAAGGAAAGGAAAAGGAAATTACTAGAATTCTAATACCTTTAATAATTTATTTCTAACAATTTAAGGTAATCATTGCTTTTAATATTTGCTTATATTATATTATTTGATTTTCTCATTATATTATATTGTTCGATTTGCTTATATCATATTACTGATTTTCTTATATTATATTATTATGACGGTGTTCCGCTCGACGTTACTCTCATAACGATTTCCAACCTGAAGATCGACGCAGTCGTCAAGCGGTTGTCAAGCGTTGTTGTGGCGAGAAAATCGACGGCGTGAGAATTTGAGTCATATCGCGGCGAATTCTGATTTTATTGTGAAAGCTCTTGTTATTACTTCCGTATAGTATATTTCCGTTTCAGTGTATAATAAAGTGTGTTTCTTTCTTAAACTGTTCTTCCTTTTCTGGCGCGAGTGTAACGCGAGTGAACCCGTCGCGAGTACGACAATATTATTTGATTTGCTTATATTATATTATTCGACCTGCTTATATTGTATTATTTTCTTATATTATATTATTTACTTTGCTTATATTATATTATTGATTTTCATTTCATTTTAATATCATTATTTATATAAATTTCAGAGATAACTTAGAATTTAATTATCATATTTATGTTACGTCCAGACCCCGGAATTATTAGTTAAAGGTTGAAGGGATATAGCAAGGAAGGACGCATCAAATATCCTCTCGCAGATAGTCGCTCTGGAGAGCTGCCTGCGAATCGAACGCACCGTACAAGTCAACCGATATGGGTCAACGTCTTGAAAAAAACGCTATGACTCCGACTGCGTGACGTACGTCCGTCGGTCAGTTAATTTAGACAAGAGAATTTAATCTCTTTTGTCTGGGATAGAGACCATATGCGATCCCCGAGAGCGGGCGGGAACGAGCGTGACGAGAGGGTTAAATTATTAATGAATAAATTGATTTTATCGTTAAAGTAAGTCATTTAAATAAGTCATTTAATTAATTAAAATGAAACGAACAAAGTACAAAATTAAAACACAAAATACTTAACATAAAGGAAAAATGGTACGCATAATGATTACTCGGTAGATAATGATAACGGTTAATATCATTTCGAATGAGTGCATAAGAGTGGAATAAAATTGCATGTAAGTGTAGCACGCGGATATTACAAGTGCGGAGGTCGTTGGGCATGGCAGTTCGGGGTAAGGCTCTACGTTAAAATATTTAGGGCCATGCCCGGTTTTTACAATATAAATAAATGAACAAAAAAAAAATAATAGAATATTTTAAACAAACAATTATGTAAGTGTAAAAATGTTAAACCTTAAGCACGGTAGGCTCAGAGAGGTAAATAAGGGGGAGGAGAGCAAGGGGGAACAATTGATATTTAAGTGGTGATGGATAGATCATATTAATCCATGCGACTTACTACTGCGATGATTATAAAGAAATGTCGTTGCAGATTGATCGGCTAGAGGCAAGCGGGGGTCGGGATCAGTGGCCAGTGGTTCTCTGCTTCAGAAGAAACAAGGGGCGCACGAAAAAAACACTCCCGTTTAGAAATAAACAACAATTTAAAGAAATTACAAGTTTATTTTAATTCGCCTGTCTCGATATTAGTACTTGAATAAGATTCGATATTAATATTGAATCTGCGATTATTTCGGCGAGAACCGACAAAACCGAGAGTTAAAAGCGAATGCGAACGGACGGGCAAGTACACGAATGTCCAAAAAAAAGATTTAAGGTTGCTCGAAAAAAAACTAATGGAACAGAGCGCGTGAAGACTGTCGGTCAAAAAACAAGTGCGAAGTGTGTTTCCTCTAGGGAAGATAAAAAGCTATCGCGGGATGGGGCTTCGGTTCGGAAATTAAGAAGAACTCGTAGGTCTTTAACGAATAGGAATTAGCGAGTCATTAGGGATGTGGGGGGAGTTGGCCTATCATAATTCAGAATTTTGGAAAAAAAGTCTGATTAGTACGGGGAGAATTTTTAGGGATGATAATTAAGTAGTGAACCTAAGCCTTTATCAATATATGGCATTTTCTAAATATTTATGGTCGAATGGTGGTCGGCGGATTAAATAACTGACGCCACGAAGGCGGCTATTCGAATACGCAGCCTCCTATGAGAGAAGCCTATGAGAGAAAACAGACACCTACTCTGACGATTTATGATTTTCCGTCGTCGCCAGTGTACTAAGGGTTTCTTTGCGTTCGGCATATGGCTCAAATGTTATTTTAGCTTGGTTGCAATAGGATTTTATAGTTTATTTGTTAGTTCGAAAAGCGAGCCCTCAACAGTGAGGTTCACGTGTTTGGCAGACTGACGTCCACGGAGTTAGAGCTCGTAAAAATTATCTTAGTTTACAGAATGATTTTTTTTATGCTGTATCGGAGCTCGTTCGCTCCGAAAAGAGAAAAGAATCGTGAAGTCCGCCGGACGTAATTTACATCGTATCTCATTATTACTATTTGGTATTTTTATATTAGTTGAGTTGTATATCATTTATATTATTATTAAATCTACGTCAATCTATGTTCAATGTCAATATCTCTGTTTACTTTTATATATATATATATATATATATATATATATAAATATTCTTTAATCGTATATCTTTGAATTTATATATTATTTTCTTGTCATTCCTATTTAATATTTTCTGATTTGCATTTCCATTTCGCATATAATTAAGTTTATACCACCCTCATCTTTTGCATCAAATATTCACATATATGTAAACCTGTATTTCCGATATGGCATTATTTTATTCATCATTATAATTCACGATATAATTCTCATTAATACTTTTATTATTATTATTATTTTCTTTATTATTATTATTTTAATGTAACTATTTATTCGTGTTACATTTAATATTTTACAATAATCCAAGAAATCATTTCTTTTTATTTGTCATATTAAATAACTTTGAATCATAATTTCACAACCAATTACACCAACCATCATAACTTTATAATACAATATCATATCTCGATTATTATATTAACAAAACATTATTTCCTCGCAATTTCCGCTCAGTCGAGGATTCCAATCCGAAAATATAGTTTGTAATCGCATCCAGTATCGTCATTGAACATAAATACACTAGATATCCCTTTCCCAATTTTTATTAACCGTTCTACGCCATCTCGAGTCGTAACAACATTCTAGGGACAAAAGGATTCCCAACAAGAAGAAGAAAATGGATCCCAAATCGAGCGTTTATAATTCTACAAACACAAATTAAAAAAACACTTGAATTAAAATAATATATATATAAATATATGTATATATATATATATATATATATATATATATATACATATATTTTTAAGGGTGCTTCCAATCCTAAGATACTTATTTCGCACATATTAATATATATATATATATATATATATATATATATATACAGAGATAGAGAGGTTATGTTTATGTATGATTTTACTTTGATATTAGATTATGTGCTCGCTTATGTGTTGCATTGATTTGTGGCGATGCGGCGGCAGCGACGCATTCAGTGTGAATAAGAACGACGACTATCTTTGAGTGCATTCGTTTACGCAGTCACTATCGCAGATATCGTTCATTTACTCCGTCTGCGAAAGCGTCCGATTGCAGCGCAGTTTATCCACAGTGGATGCTTTCCATTTAGTGACACAAGTCGACACAAGTCGTTCTATCTTTCTTGGCTTTCAATGATTAACAAGGACGAAATGATACTTGTGTCGACTTATGTTACTAAATGGAAAGCACCCGATATATACAGTAGCGTAACTCTTCCGATTTTAGCGTATACAAATTGAACTGCACATGCGCGAGCTAAGTAGGTAACCAATTACGTAACTAATTTTCTGTCACATTTCTTCTCAGGTTTTTCTATAGCGTTCTCTGTCATTTAAATATTCAACATACTAGCGGGAACAAACGTCTGACATATAAAGAATCTGAAATCATAAAGAGTTTATTCTTAAGGCGTGTTAAAGAAAATAAATAGGAGTGTTCAGTATTGAATATTGAATATTGATTAATGAATTGTTCAGTGAATAGTGATTAATGAGAGAAAATAAAACTAAGAACGAAAAGTTATTTTCTCTTTGAAGAATAATTAATCTTTATAAAGATTTATGGAGATTAATTATTCTCTATTTTTTTATTATTCGATTTTTTTATTATAAATTTAGAATATTGAAAATTTAAAAAAATGTTATTTCTTTTGACAATTATTATTTGTTTTTATTCTAAAAGTAAATGGACATTATATTTAACATAATTGTAATTGCATATACGTATAAATATATTTATAATACTTTTAAAATTGAAAGATATCTATTAGATTCGGAAAAAATTAACGGAGACCGACTGGATTTGAACTTGGGATCCCTCGTCTACCAATCCGACACTTAGTCTGCACGATCACGACGGCTCCTCTCTGTTAGCTGTTTATATTCCGAATCTCTTTCATGACCGCTTACAGTCGTTTAATTCTTACAAAATAAATTATTTTTTCTTTATACAAACATATTTTTTTACTATTGTATAGTAACTTATTATTATATACTTATAACTTATTATAAATATGTAATAAATTATAAGTACATAATAATAAGTTATATATAAATAATAAGTTAGAAGAAGAAAAATAGTGTATATAATTCAATGTATTTAAGATGAAATAGATATATATTTAAAACTTAGTGAAAACAAGATAAAACATTTTAGTGCATCTAGTACAGCACCGAAGAGCAGATTTATGATTGGTTACCTACTTAGCTCGCGCATATGCAGTTCAATTTCGTATACGCTACATCAAAGGATGCTGACAGAGAGTTGCGTTACTGTATGTACTGTGGTTCGTCGTTCGTTTATGCAGGGATGTATCTTATCTGTATGCCTATTCTCTAACTTCGTAACAATAATGTCGTTATCGTTACGTAGCGACAATCGTCGCTTGTGTTGATGATATTATAATGACAAAGCTATTCTATAACACAAGCTAACGAAACGATATCGATACAAAATGTGATTTCGATGTCATTATCGTAACAAGTATACTCGGTTTCAATACTTTTTTACTCGTTGTAATATCCAACCAATGAAATCTCTTTTCTAATATCCTTTTCCGATGATTTAGGAATGTGAAAATAAATTATCGATGAAAGGTTATAAACTTACAGTAAAGTATATATGCCATTAACTCGAAGTCGAGTATTTATCACTATTGCACGTAAGTTCTTCGGTGACTAAAGAGTCCTATTTTCGAGGATATGACTCGTCCACAATCAGGACAGGTGAAGCTGTCCTGAGGGGGAATGTGTCTCCTAACTTCCCTTGGCCCTGAATAGCTTGTCACAATGCTACGCCACTCTAGTCTGCTTTTTGCAGCTTCCTCCTACCTGTCAGCGACATTGACACTTTTTAATGCCTCGTGGAGACTGTCCTTATAACGCCGTCTTTGTCCACCCAGCTTTCGCGCACCAACAAGAAGCTCACCGTAAATGATGCTTTTCACGGTTCGGTTATCATCCATTCTAAAGATCTGCCATCTTAATTTGCTTCTGGAGATAAGGACTTCTATTGGAGGGCAATTCGCGCGACTTAATACCGTAGAGTTTGAGATGCGGTGATACCATCGTATGCGCATAATTTGTCCTAAGTGCCTTTGTAGCGTCCATTCTAGAGTCTTAATGTGTCGAGCGTAGGAGATCCACGTTTCGCAACTATACAAGAGCGATGGAATAACGATGATCTTGTAAACATTCACTTTTATCTTGACAGAAAGATTGCGGTTTTGAAAGATTCTATCCTGTAGTTTCCAGAAGACACCCGATGCTGCACTTATGCGATTTCGAACTTCCGTGTCTATGATAGCATTGGTATCGAAAATACTGCCAAGATAGTTGAAGAAGTCCACATGCTCCAATTGCTGTTCGAGTATGTTGATGGTCATATCCTATTCAATTACTCTGGATGTGGAGAGGATCTTCGATTTTCCCACATTAACCTTAAAACCAAGAGCACCGTAAGCTATGTATAAGTGTCCAGTGCTGGAGTTGTTCTTGTGTATGTGACAGAGCACAATCATCGGCGTACATAAGTTCAATAATATATTGCATTCTTGTTTTGTATTTGGCGCGGAGACGGCTCAGATTGAATAGAGCTCCATCATAACGAAATCTAATTCCCACGTTCCTCTCATTTAGCTTTTTATCAACTATGATAGAGAGAGCAGCCATAAATATATTGAAAAGAAGTGGAGAGCGAGAATGCATCCTTGACGAACGCCAATGCGAGTTTGAAAATGGACCATCAATTTACCATTATGCAATAATTGTGCCCAATTGTTTTCGTGCAGGTTTTCACATACTTTAATGAACCCATTGAATATGCCGAACTTGGACATGATTTTCCACAAAAAGCTTCGATCTACAGAATCAAACGCTTTAGTTATGTCTATAAAGGCGACGAAGAGTGACTTCTGCTGTTCTATAGTTTTCTCTTGTAGTTGACGAAGTGCAAAAATCACGTGTATTGTGGACCGGTTCGGTCTAAAGCCGTTTTAAGATTGTGGGAGAAGTTTATCTAAGTACGGTAAGAGTCTGTTGGACATGACTCGGGTCAGCACCTTCCCCTTCCATTACCAAAAAAGATATTCCGCGATAATTTCCGCAGTCAGTAGGGTCATCTTTCTTCTTAAAAATATTCACTATCACGGCGTCGCGAAAGTCCTGCGGGACTTGTTGGTTAAGTCAAATTTTGGAAAAAAGAGTCTCTAGTAATGGAGTGAATTCGTCTCCAAACATTTCAATATTTCCGCAGGAATTCCATCTTTTCCAAAAGCCTTGTTATTTTTTAACTGACCAAGTGCGAACGAGATTTCTTCGGTAGATGGAGTTTGATCCAGGGATGCACCGACACAGTGGGGGATAAGAGTGAACTTCTGGCCCACGGTGCTTTCCTGATTAAGAATAGGTTCTTTCGTAGTGTTCTTTCTAGTGATTACCGATTTCATTGGCGTCTTTTAGCAGTTGGCCAGTATTATCTCGAATAATGTTTAAGTTTCTTGCGGGGCCATATACTTTTTTAATCGAATCAAAAAAGGCACGCGTGTTGTGCTGATCTGCAAAAGACTGTATTTCGTTTGCCTTATCATACCATCATTTATTTTTTATTGCTCGAATCTCTTTTTGTGTTCTAGCTTTTTCGCTCTTAAACCTTTCTTGCAGAGTTGTGCTGTTGGGATTGTTTACTAGAGCCTGAAATGCACGATTTTTACTCTGAAGCAACTGCTCAATTTCGTTTTTGTTGTCATTGAACTAATCCTCCTTTTTCCTAGCTTTGTCAAAGCCCAGGACTTCTGTGCAGCTACAGGAAATTGCATCTCGGATTAGCGGCCAGCAAGCATCAGGTCCGGCTACGGAGATAAGATGTTCCGCTGATTCTACCTGAGAGTTAAATCTTTCCTGCAGTTCTGCAGTTATTCGGGGATCCGACAACTTTTTGATGTTTAGTCGCTGAGCCTTGATGTTTTCGGCTCTGCGGAAACTGCATTTAGTACGCAAAGAGAACATCATTTTTGATACAACGAGACGGTGGTCTGTCCAACAGTCAATATCGATATGTGCTTTGGTGCTATGGACTTCATTTACGTTTTTCCTCCTATTATATAGTCCAGGAAGTGCCAATGCCTCGACCGTGGATGACACCATGTACCTTTAAACTTGTCGTTTTGTCTAAAGATCGTGTTGGTTAAATTGTTAAGGTTAAATTGTGTTCAGCACAAGTCGAGAGCAGTAGGCCGTTCGAATTCACATTTCCTGACCGTACTTTCCAATGGTGCCCGGCCAGAGAGCAGATTCCCCACCAACGCGTGCGTTAAAATCGCCTAGAATGACAAGCCTTTCTTGGGCAGGAATTTTGGAGAGTTCTTGATCAAATGCTTGGTAGAATATATCTTTTTCTTCAGGTGACGAGTCTAAAGTTGGGGCGTAGACGCTCATGATGTTCAGCGTTTCATTAGGATTTAAGAGGTATTTTAGGACCATGATTCTTTCCGAGACTCCCTGAGGGATTTGTGCGGGATTAGCTAACAGACTGTTTTTAATAGCAAAACCTCCATGTATTTTCTGACGGAGATTTTCTCTGAATATCCTTTCCAAAAGAAGGTATATTCTTTCTCTCTTATGCAGCCCTCATCTGCTAGCCGAGTCTCACTAAGCGCCACAATATCAAATTTAAGTTTGTCCAAAGTTTGCGATAGAATCGCTGTTCTTCGTTCAGGGTGTTGGACTCTAGAGTTATCGCATAAGGTTCTGACGTTCCATAATTCGAAATTGAAATTTTGCGATAAACCACTCGCGAAGGCACCCTTCCCCGGAGATCCGACTGGAAGAGTAGTTTACCTCCGGATGACGATTTTGTCCCTCGAGATATTCATAAATATGCGCACAGAAAGTGGCTGCGTGTATTAGAGCTGATCACAGTTACGCTACTGAACCAGCTTTGGTGCAACAACGGGAAGATTGTCCAATGGCACGGAGGATCCGCGACGACTGGGTCCTCTTCGTTATTTGGGCACCGAACCCTAGGAGTGCCATTTGCTGCACTCCTTCTCATAACCTAATGGAAATCGGCTACGGTTAGAGTTATCCCGCTCATAATCGGTCATCAGAGTCTCGTTTGCAAAATCAAAGTAGACCATGTGAGGTTGACAATCAAGGTAGACCATGTGAGTTGACCATGTGAGGTTATTGCTTTATCAACATTAAGGCAATTAGGATTAATGATAATTATTTTAAGATTTGGATATTTTGAGTTAGCTTTTTTTCATTTGTTAATTCATGCAGTTTTTAAATCTATATTATTTATGTGTGCAGGAATTATTATTCATTCTATAGGCAATTGCCAGGATATTCGTTTAATTGGAAATTTAAATAATATTATTCCTTTTACTATAATAAGATTTTTAATTTCAAGATTAGCATTATGTGGATTTCCATTTATAGCAGGATTTTATTCAAAAGATTTGCTTATAGAAATTATTTATATTTTGAAAAATAATGTTTTGAGTAGGATAAGCTGTTAGAAGGGCCATGAGTTACGCATGCCCCATTACTACCCCATACAATAAAGTGATAAATAGTAGAAAAGATAAATAAAGCCTGTGCAAAGTCAGAGTAAGTATATATAAATAATTTAAATAATATATGAAAAAATATTGATTGAAATTACATGTGAAATTGATATTAATTATTAGCAATTTAATTGGCCAATGATTAATTATTTATTTTGAATGTTAAAAGCACTGTTGTTAGTGTTATATACAACAAGTTACATAGAAAATTAATACATAATTTTTTAAAATTATTAAATATAATAAATAATAATAATAATAATAATAAATTATTAATTATTATTAATTATTATTAATAATAATTAATAATAATTAATAATAATAATTAATAATTATATTTAATGTATAATAAGTTAATGTTATTAAATAATTATTTAAATTATTTGTTTAAATTTCTTTTTTTTTACATAATTAAAAAAATTTTTTTTAAGTAATATATTCCATGCCAAATATCCTTCAGCCATTTTACCTTAAAAATAAGAGAAAATCTTAATTTTTTATCTAAAATTTTTTATGAAAAACATCTCATTTACGTTGCATATAATTCAAGTAAAATATAATCTATATCCATTTATTTATTTATTTTAATATTCTTAGATATAATATTGATAATACATTGCTTTTAATTAAAATATTTTATTGTAATATTACTTTTTGCGTGCTCTTCCTAATATTTGATATGTTTAAAATAAGTTCATATATTTAAAATATAAAATTATATTATACTTGCACACTTCCGTACTACTATTCAGAGCCGCTATTGAAGGAACGTTGCTATTGAGTGATATGTCTGAATTATGTTGTCGTTATGGTTTATCGAGGGGTCCGATACCCTTCGATATCTTAACGGCAAGATTCGGTATTTTATCGATACTTTTAACGACATTTGTCGTTACGTTAAATTACAGAATACCATTTTTCATTATAGTGTCGTTAAATCTGCGCAACGACATCCCTAGCTAATGAAACTGTCGTTAAGAAGTTAGAAAATAGGTCTACTGTGCAGCTTTCGGAAGTTCTGCTTTGGATACTCTGCTTGCAATACTGCGTAAACGAACATCAAAATGAATTTTATTAGAATAAGAAGCGAAAAGGGTCAGAAACAAATAATTGATCCAAGTAAAATAAGAATAATAAGATATAATTAAAATAAAAATAAGATAAAATAAAAAAAATTTTTAAAAATTAGAATAAAAAATAAGAATAAAATAAAAAAAAATAAGAAGAAATAAGAAAAAATAAGAATAAAATATAATTCACAAAAAATTAATATCTAACTTTTAAATAAAATTCATAGATTAAATATTTTTTATAATATCCATTATTTATATCAATTAAATTTAATATCAATAAAATATTATCTTTTATACAATAAAAGTTTTATTATATTTTAATTATTCGAATATAAATGTATAAAATTGTCTCTTTATTTATCATTCAAACAATCGGCTCAATTTCTATTGAAAGGTACGATTCAGTTATTCACGCAGTTATCCGTTCGGTAAATTTCGATTACGTGACAAGCAGATGAGAAAGCAGTGGATGCACAAAACATTACGTAAGTGTCGGTCCACAATAGGTGATTTAAGCTTTAAGAAGTAAGAAATTGACCAATTATAATCGAATATGAAAAGAATAATCGACTATGATTGGTCAATTTCTTACGACTTAAAGATTAAATACTTATTGTGGACCGACACTAAACGAATGCACTTTTTAAATTTATCTCGCATCACGTCGTAACGCAATAGATGACACGACGCGTGACGCGCTCAGTGGGAATTCACCCATACGTCTCAGTGTCGGTCCATAATAGGTGATTTAAGCTTTAAGAAGTAGGAAATTGACCAATTATAATCGAATATGGAAAGAATACTCGACTATGATTGGTCAATTTCTTACGGCTTAAAGATTAAATACTTATTACCGACACTCATGGGACTCCAATAGTGTCGATCCACAATAAGTATTTAATCTTTAAGTCGTAAGAAATTGACCAATCATAGTCGAGTATTCTTTTCATATTTGATTATAAGTGTCGGTCCACAATAAGTATTTAATCTTTAAGTCGTAAGAAATTTACCAATCATAGTCGATTATTCTTTTCATATTCGATTATAATTGGTCAATTTCTTACTTCTTAAAGCTTAAATCACCAATAGATGGACAATAGGATCGACACTTAGAAAAAAGAAAGTACAAAAGTTTAAAGAATAAAATAAATATAATGAACAAATGTAAATATCTTATCTTCGATATGAAAACAAAATTAAAATATAATTATGAATCTTGAAAAACGGAAAATAAAGCGGAGATAAGCTTTTTCAAAAAATGTATGAAGAGCCTCGCAAATATATACATATGTATACCAAGAGGGCAAAGGTGAAATACATATAACCAAGAAATCACAAAAGACGAAGAGACATTATTTTGCATTGATAATTTTTTAAGTAGCGGCTGTATACAGTAGAATACTTGTTTTTTCATAATGGCATCGATAACGAAATTGGTGAAAGTAAGTTATTACTAATTAAATAAGATCATAAGTTGCATTATTTTATTATATATTTAGTTCTCTAAAATATTTGGTTATTAAGCATATTGTGCTGTTTCATACATAATCTTTTTTCCATTATAGTAATATATATATATATATATATATATATATATATATATACATCGGTTAAAATAATTTATTCTTTATGATTTATGTATAAACATAAATTATATTTTTTTATGTATCTTTTTTAAATTTTTGAAGAATATTTTTGTTTCAAATTTATTTGAAAATATGCAGATAAATTCTTCAAAAATTATTTTTTTTAGATGAATTTTATGATGAGACGTTTGTATCGTTTGTATAGTTCTAAAGTCAAATTAAACGATATTGTAATAATTAGTGCTGTACGTACTCCAATGGGTTCATTTCTTGGGTCTCTGTCAAGCATGTCAGCTACTAAACTTGGTGCAGTAGTTGCGCAAGTAAGGACATAGACATGTATTATTAATGTTTATATTTAATTTTTTAAATTATGTATATTTTAAATTATGACTAATGATTGTATTTTTTTTTCTTTAGGCAGCTGTTGAAAGAGCTGGTATTGCCAAAGATCAAATTAAAGAAATTTATATGGGCAATGTCTGTCAAGCTTTCTTGGGTCAAGCACCAGCAAGACAAGTTGCATTATTCGCAGGTCTTGAAAATATATTTTTTTAATAATTGATATATATGTATATATATTTATTGCAAATTGTTATAGAATTTATTTGAGTTTTCCAACATATAGAATATTAATAAGATTAATGTACTTTTAGGTTTTCCAAAGTCAACAATATGTACAACAGTGAACAAAGTCTGCGCAAGTGGCATGAAAAGTATCATGTTGGCTTCTCAATCTCTGCAATGTGGTCATCAAGAAATTATTTTAGCTGGTGGTATGGAATCCATGTCTAATGTACCATATTATTTAGCACGTGGTAACACGCCATATGGTGAAGTAAAACTTCAGGTTGAATTATATTCTCTTTATTTCTTATTAGCTTATTCTTTAAATATAGTAATATATATCTATATTTATATTTACATAAATAATTAATATTGAAAAATTTAATAGGATGGTATTGTATTCGATGGATTAACTGATGTCTATAATAATTGTCACATGGGTATATGTGCCGAAATCACGGCTAAGAAACTTAACATTACTCGCCAGCAACAAGATGAATATGCTATCAGCAGTTATAAACGTAGTGCAATGGCTTATGAAAATAATGTATATAAAGATGAACTTGTACCCATCAGTGTGCCTCAAAAAAAGGGCAAAACAGATATAAATTTCACTGAGGATGAGGAATATAAAAGAGTCAACTTTGAAAAGTTTAGCAAATTGAGCACAGTTTTCCAAGTAAAGTAATAACTTGACTAAAATATTTCTTTTTAGTATTTAATACTATGTACATTTTCTCTGTATATATTTTTACTTGCAGAAAGAAAATGGTACGGTGACAGCTGGAAATGCATCCACTCTGAATGATGGTGCTGCGGCTTTAATTTTGACGACTACCGATGTTGCTCAAAAACTTAATCTTAAACCTTTGGCAAGAGTTGTTGCTTTTCAGGATGCAGCAACAGATCCGATCGATTTTCCAATCGCACCGGCTCTTGCTGTACCAACAGTAAGTTGACAGATGATTGAAAGTTTTTTTTAAGTAGGAATAATATGCTATTAAGCTTTTATTTATGTGTCTAGCTGCTTTTTAAAGCTGGAGTTAATAAAAACGATATAGCTCTTTGGGAAATCAATGAAGCCTTCAGCGTAGTGGTTGTGGCAAATCAAAAAATGCTCGATATTGATCCTGCAAAAATAAATGTTCACGGTGGTGCTGTTTCGCTTGGACATCCCATAGGGTGAGTTATTTGGATACATTCCATTTTAAATATCTTAGTACATTTAAATATTGTCAAATCAAATAACGATATGTTCGAAGCAAAAGCAAAATTTATATATATATATACATATATATATATATATATATATATATATATATATATATACACACACACTCGTGGATAATGAAGTTGCAACACTTTTTTTTTTTTTAATAAGTATAGGAACGCGTCATTAAGTTCAGGATGAGGATCACTGTCCTCGCTCATGCGCAATGAACGACTATAATTTATATAATTACTATTAATTACTAAACTTGCATATACACCATAACATGAATTTAAACGACAAATTTCTACGAAAAATTTATAATCAAATTTGTATCAAATTCATCAAATATAATATCAATAGATCACATTACAATAAATTTTTTTATTTATTCAATATATGAGTAAATATTAATCGTAGAATCATATTATCTGATAAAAGTATTATGAGAGAAATATAATAAAATTGACAGATATAGTAATTATATAACACGATTAAGTAAACGCCAAAAATGATCGAAAACTGGATCTTGATGCTTAATAAATATTTATTTGTAAATTTTTCAGTTCTATGAATTGCACGTTATTATTATCGGACTTTTTAAATTAAAATTTTGTTATATGTTGAATGTATAATATTTCGTGTTGCAATATTTCCACATTTTAATTTAGGAAAAATTATTTGCATTTTTATAAGGATAGATTAATTTGGATTAATTTAATTTCTTCGTGCACAATTGTATTTCTAAATGTCTAATATAATATAACTAAGATATTTTTCTTAATTATTTCTTTTCAAATTTAATTTTGCAAATATTATAATTACATATATGTATATAACATAAATACACGCGTGCGCGTATAAATTTATTATTAAAAAAAGAATTTAATTTATTAAAAATTATTATATAAGTATAATATATGTGTATATATTATGTGTATACACATTATTATTATACAAATCTATTAAATTTATATATACGTATATATAAATTCAAAAAATTATTATTATTATTATACAAGATCCATGACCGAATGCGTCTGTCTTGTATATTTTTAGTTCTTAAACACTTTGCATATAAATATTTAGATATTTGTGAAATTAATATGAATCTTGTAGCATGTCAGGAGCACGTATCATAGTACACTTAGTACACGCTCTTAAAGCTGGAGAAAAAGGTGTTGCATCAATTTGCAATGGAGGTGGCGGTGCATCATCAATCCTCATTGAAAAATTGTAAGTTTTCAAATCATCAAGACTGTTATTTCAATTTGCATGAACCGGAATATATGTTTATCATTGATAATATGAATTATATATAAAAAGTGATTATTTTTTATACTATAAAACTGTATGCGATATTCCAAATAGCTGGATAGCTTTATAGCTTTTATTATTTGTATAAATAAGATTATTATTGTATACATTAGTATTTTACATTTTTCTGCAATATATACATGTACATATAAAAAAATAACTTCCAAATGAATGCGGGGAGGTATAATAAAAGTGTATTTTTTTTACTGTACATTTTTTCTATTTTATTATTCAAAGTATATCCCATCGCGTTATATATTTTAATAAATAGAAGTAAATCTTTTTATAATGACAGTTTAATTTTATTAATTTTTACATTAAACGCAAAAAAGATTTCTTAAAAGAGGAAGCATGTTATATGATTTTTAGGTGTAAGCCGATATCTTCTTCACCCAGATTAACATTATACACAAAGATTCCGTGTCCGCTTTGTGATGTTTTAAAGAACGAATTGCGTTCACATTTTACCGGTCGTTATCAATTAGAAGAAGTCGATATTACTGCACAGGAAAACGAGCAATATTTTAAATTATATAGATATGATATACCAGTTCTCTTTTTAGAAGGTCAGTATTTGTGCAAACACCGGTTAGATGCCGATTTATTAGAAAGAAAACTTGATGAATTTTTTTCAAGGAAAGGCACACGTACTTAATAAGAACCTAAAGTTCCTATTATTACTACACATGCAAGCGCGCGCATAGCTTATTAATTTTATTGCATATGTACTATACATATACGTACTATATGTACTATATATAAAAAAATGTAAATAAAAAATTTTTTAAATGCTATCGGTTTTATATAAATTCGAAAAGTGATTATTAAACATTAGGATTAGATTTATTCCTGAGGGAGCGTCCCAGATGCGCACATTTTCAATTGGACACACCACTCACATCAGCCGATATCTAGGAATTTTCTAGTGAACCACTTATCAAAAATTTTTTTATTTCGACTAATATAATCGACTAATCGGCAATGTGTCCGATTGGACCTCACTCTTTTGTAATGTATACAATGTATGAAGATTTTTCTTTAGTTTAAATAAAGGACAGATTGATTTTTTTTCTTCGATTAATAATATATCACATTTTTCATTTGATATTTTTTTCATTTCTTTTTTAATAGATATCTGTTTTTTTAATAGATATCAATTATCTTTTTAATAGATATCAATCATTTAAAGCTCCTGCCGATTCACTACAATTTTAAATATGACATCAGAAGCGAGGAAATATATGAAAATGCAAAATTTCTTGCAAAACATTAAATCGATAAAATAACATTTGCACTTGATAGAAGACTAGTAGACTATATCAAAAATTTTTGTTTTGCTCCAACAAAATTAATAAGATATGCGCGCGCTTGCATGTGTAGTAATAATAGAAACTTTAGGCTCTTATTAAGTACATGTGTCTTTCCTTGAAATCAATTCATCAAGTTTTCTTTCTAATAAATTAATAAAAAACCATGTTATTAAATGTGGGAGAATTAAATATGACTATTCTTGATTAGATTCAATTCGTTTCTGAATATAGATATGGTTATGTATGGGGAAAAAAAGTTTTCAGCATATTTTACAAATCCATTCTATCGATTGTAAATGTTATTTTATATACATATTTTCTCGCTTTTAACGTCATCCAGAACCATGGTAAGTGGTTAGGAACTTTAAATTCGACCATTGCGAGTTGTTTATATCTATCTGTAGTTCAACACAATAAGCCCAGCGATTGTCGACAAATGGCCAGTTCAATCTCGATATTTTCTCTTTGTTTTCTCTCTCTTTTTTTCGCTCTCCATCATATTTCGTCTCCTCCTATTATCTTCGTCATGCAAAAAGGAGATTGGAAAACGGGATGACACGATTCTATTGTCGATTATTATTATTCCAATAAATCATCAGATATTCAACAATTAGTGTCCGACATTAACAAAATCAATGATTATTTCCATCGAGTTGAGTTGAACGATGCTCACAATTATTTAAATTCGGAGTCGAACAATGTATAATTCAAATTTTGATTGATTGTACATATAAGGATAATTTCCAGTGTCATAATGAAAGAAACACGATCGATCGATCGGCGTGAGATTTCTAGTGAAAGAAAGTGAGATCCTAATTTATATTAACGTGATATATTGATTCCCTCTCGCTTCTCTGCTCCGCGTTCTTTTTATTATTCGCTCGTACCGAAGTTTCTTCTCGACAAATTGATATCAATGTTATGGAAGGAACGCATATCGACATTAAATTTTATTGAAGATCACATTTTTTAAATCGACAGGTACCTCGAAATAAGAACGATGGAGGCTCAATGATATTGCCGGAGCGATCTCGGATCTGTCTTGATCCAAGTGTTCGTCTCGGATCGTTCGCCTTCTTTCGTTCCAACCCTCGCCCGTTTCCTTTGTTCCCTTCATTCTACTCCTTCCATTCATCGCATTTCTCTCTCTCCCTCGAACTTTCGATCTCCTTTTCTTGCGATCCAGACCGGACCCACTCTTTCTCTCTCTTCCCCCTTCCCCTTGTCTCTCTCTGTTTCTCCCCTTCCGCACTTTGCGCGTGCGTGTGTGTAGGTGCGTGAATCGGCGGTTGAATTGGTTCGTACGAGGAAACGTTCGTACGAGGAGTGGAGACTTGCAGTCCGCGTTGCTCGCGTCGCTGGCTCGTTCTTCCTCAGTGCGTGCCTTATGCGGGCACCGTGAAGTACTTGTTTTAAAACGTCGTAAAGTGGTTACGTGGCACGCGTTCGTTGCGACGACAGGAAAAAAGAAAGAGAGAGAGAAAAGATTATAGATAAAAAGAGTGAAAGAAAAGATCAGAGGGGAAATTCGAAAGGAAGAGAAAAGAACGACGGAGGAGGAGAACTTGACGGACAAAGGAAAGGGATAGGGGGTGAGGGAAACAAGTCGACAGAGAAAGAGAATAAATAAGTGTGCGAAAGAGTAAGGAGCAAAAGAAGGAAGGAAGGGACGAAAGGAGGAGACACGAGCGATCGTTCTCTCGAAGCGAATAGTCGAAGAGGGCGAGTATCTCGCGCGCGCGTCTCGCGAATGCTTATTTCAAGTTTCGTGTCTTTATCATAGATTAATGAACATATCAATAAACGAGATAAAGAAAAAGCATAAGAGAAAGGGACTGTTTTCGATCACCACCGCCACGAAAAATCTTCTTTGTATAATCCCTTGACTTCCAAGACGACGTCATCGTGGATCCGGAGTGAAGTAATTTGTATATTATTTCGTTATCAATTTTCGTTACCGATCAGCCCTCCTTGTCCTTCGATTCGCGCCGCTGCGATCATAAATCGGGACGAGGTGAGGAGCACAATAAAATTCGCGTCCGTCGACCGCGAAGTCCGACCGGTGTGAGTCACGCCTGCTCGACCCGGTTCTGTATTGAGGTGAACGTGAACGCGCGCGCGAGCCAGAGCAAAACCGGAGGAAAAAGGATTTTCAGTCACGGGGATCAGTAAATCGATCGATTGTTGGGTTAATCCTCTCCGTTGGAGACATCGCGCGACCGCACCTGTATCGCATTCGTTATCGAACATCACGACGTGATTCACATTCATCGTCGGCGATGTTCACGCGACGTTACACGTTACGATAGCACGGTGCGATAGTACGGCGAAAGGGATTGTTGAAAGCGTAAAATTGGCTGCGAGGTGCGTGTCGTTTGAAGTTGCCACACTCGCGATGCGAGGAGTGAAGTCGTGCGTAAATCGAATCGCAATATTTTTAAACGAAAATAGTCGACACAATCGAACGCCGGCCGACGCGTGTAGACAATACTCCGAAGAATTTTAAGTTCTCCGAAAAGAATTGAAGAGATGGGAATGAAAAAAAAAGAGAAGGGAAGAGCGGAGAATATTTGAGAGTGGATTTTCTTTGTTACCTCCGATAAAAAACGAAATTCTAGGCTTTTCAGTGTTGTGTTTGGCAACAGGAAAAGCAGGAAGGGAGGAGAAGAAGTTCGACACGAGAATGGAGGTGGGAACTGTTCGTACACTATTGTGTTGCTGCACTTTTTGTACGTTTCTCGTACAAGGTCGTGCGCGAGTGGAATGACCGTGATTTAAACCGTGAATTATCGCGCCCGTTCGCCACGTGCACGCGCACGCGCACGCGTGTTCGCACTTGCATCCGGTCCACCGAAAGACCACCGAGGAATCCGTTCGTCTTTTCTCCCTCGATGAATGTCGGATACGGATGCTGTCTAGTTCATCCCGGTACGACGTACTCGCCACGCTGATCTCTACGTTCCGAGTGTGTTCGTCTTCGGTGTCCCGTGAATGACACGAAGGTATGTATGTATAAATAGACGTCCAAGTGTTCGCACATATGCGAATGGCGAGAGAGTATCTCTCGCTCTCTCCCACTCGCGGAATTGCGTGAGTCGACGAATGACGCAAGGGAGAACAGTCAATCTCTGTTTTTTTTTCTTTGAATAGATATCCTATGTCGAATTATTTAGAAATATAGAAAATGTTTATAGAAAACGAGAATATATACGGGGGCTGTATTGTTTTCTCGCGATTAATGATGAATGACCAACAGTAACGACTGTGACCAGAAGCTCTTGCACTTTTGAAGTTTTAAAATGTTTTCATTTCTATGACATATATATGTCAAAAGTACAAGAGCTTCTGGTCACAGTCGTTACTGTTATATATATATATATATATATATATATATATATATATATATATATATATATATACATTTTCAATTTCGTAAGTTCGTAAGTTTCTTTCAAAATTGTGTGCCGGATGATAAAAGTATCGTGTAATAAATAAAAGATAAGCGGATTGCAAAAATGCGACTATGCAATGTGCCTTCTCTCGGAGAGAGAAGGAACGAGAAAAAAAATTGTAAATTACATGTTACACTCGGAAAGAAAATCGAATTCTTGTACAACGTTTATATATGTTTTTAACAAAGATATGTGCACCAGTAAAGACGCTCGGAAGTGGTTGACCTTCGAGCGCAGCGTCGATGATCTTAAAGGCTCCGGCAAATGTCAAACGCTACAATAGATACATCTTTAGATTCTCGGGGGTAGTATATATTTATTTCATTCGTTTAAATTAATTGTCTTTGTTGATTTAGATATTAGCTTTTCCTACTCATTCATATAATTGATATCAAACGAAAATTAGCTTCGTACACCATTCATATTAATATTTTTGTTTATTGCTAATTAAATGTTTTTTAGGTGCATCACTTTTTAAATTATTTATTAGATTAAATGTTTTAAAGAAAATAAGTAACTTGCTTCATTAGCATCATATATATTACATCTAGTACAATGGGAGAAATATTAGAAACAAGTATAATTGTGTAAATATTAAATTTTTTTGAAAATAAAAATTAGGAATAAGGATTAAACGTAATGTATAATGGACAAATATAATATATAGCTATATCTTATATTTACTTTTGTCTATTTTTGTACGCAAGGCTTATTCTAGATATAATCCCTACTCTCTCGAATCAGTGAAACTGTCTTTAATTGAAACAGTAAAATAATATTTCACTGTTAATTAGTGACTATTTACTGTATTTCAGTGAAAACACTTCCACTTAGACGTTTCTGTTTTATATTTCACTGATTTTGGACGGTGAAAAAGATTTCACTACAGTTCGCAATTAAATGTTTAGCTTCTGTGCTTGTGCGTTGTTTATTCCTTTATTCCTGCATGTCAGTACGTGTCTCTCTCGAAACATCTTGAAAAGCGAAGATAAAGCATTTGGTAAGTTTAATTAATTTTTGTAGAATTATTATTTGTTACGATAAATTTTCTCATGTCTTATTAATGGTTTTTGTAATAGATTATGTGATTAAACATTATCACTTGCTTTATTAAAGAGACAATATTTTTTGTATATGTCTATTACATCCTGTTGTCTGTTGTCATTATTTCTTCATTATTTTATTACAATGAATATATAAACTTATTACTAACTTTTTCTGGCTTTTATTACTTTCGTTGTATTAGACAATGTTAGATTAGGATTAAATTATATGTGAATAATGTGTTATATTATGAAAAATATACTGTACGAAATATATTGATACTTATAACGTTTTCGATTGCAGAAGATTAAACCGCATCCTGGTTTAATCTCTTGGATTATTATTGGCTAGTTCCATTATATATACTGGCATTTTAGATATAATAGATAAATGGTGATATAGAAGATAATATATATACATTTGTTTTTCTTTAAGAAAATACTCAATGTATTATATATGCACTATATAATAAGTATTTTACGTTTTAATAAATGTAAAATTTTAATAAATGTACAGGTACAAATAATTTTTATTTATTTATTATTCACTATTCACTAGTTAATATTAACTGATTAAAATAGTATATATTACGATTATGCTGATACGCAATCACTGTTTCCTGCAGTCAAATATCACTGATAGAAGCAATCATTACTTTTAACTAATTTTTTTAATGAAATTTCACTGATTTGCAGTGCTATACTTATAACTGAGACTATCAGTGTCTATTTACTGTTTCTCAGTGACAATACACTGATTCGATTTTAGAGAGTAGTCTCTAACTCGAAAACTCTTCCATAATTTGAATTTTTTTTATTCCTTCTGAAATATCGTTAGATATTTCAAGATAACAAGTTTTTATAAAGAAAATTTGTATAAGTCGAAAAATAGGAGATACAACCCTAATAGCATAGAACGTCCTTAAGATGATCCTGATAAGTCCTGAATATCCCGGGACATATGTAGGACATATTTAAGACATTACACTTAGACAAAAATTTCTGGACGTTCTGTGAACTAGCAAATAAGCGCCTCATTACGACCTCGAGACATCCTCCACTCAGCCATCAGCCTCAGGCTATCCTGAGGACTTTCTTAGGATGACTTTAGGATGACTGTAGGATAACTTCAGAATATCCCACAAGCATCCTTAGAGACGTCCTGAAAAAGTCTTAAACATATCCGTCCGTAATCCTGTGGACGTCCATAATGTAACCAATATTAATCCAGAATATGTTATTATTATGGTATTTTCAAAATACGTTTCAGGACTGTGTCAGGACAATGTCAAGATTATTAACAATTATTTCTTAAAAATGCGTTATATGTATATATATATATATATATATATATATATATATAAATAATATATGTATATATTATACATATATATTAAGGTGTAAAGTTCCTTTAAAAATAATTATCTTCAAAAAATATTATTTATTTAAAGAGTTTATAATTTATGTTATATATATTTATATTTTATTTTATATATTCAAAATGAGAATTTTTATGTTTTGTATAATTAACGAGTTATAATTAATAAAGCTTGATTCATTTATGTATAACACATTTTTAATAAATAATTGTTGATAATCCTGACATTATCTTGATATAGTTCTGACACGTATTCTGAAAATACCATAATAACATATTTTGAGTAGCAAGTAGCAAGATGACGTCATTATGACGGTGATTTAAGGTCATTCGTCATCAGTGTATTAAATGATGACGTAAAATAAATATAACATTTGTCACGAAATATTATCACCATAAATATATCGTCATTTAATCGTCATTTTTTATATATTTTTAATGACTAAATAATGAAACATTATTAATTACTATCTTTCTTAATTAACTATAATACAGGGTGTCCCGAAACTCCCGCATTTGGAGTATACTACGTGATTCTTGCTAAAAGAAACAACTTTTTTCTTTAGCAAAATTGCAGTTTTTACAGTGGATTAGATTAAAAGTGACGAATGAGCGCGCGTATGTGCGTAGCGGTCAGGGCTAGCGTGCGTTCCTCAGGCCGGCGACTTAATCTTTGATGACTTCACGTACTGTATTGTTTAAAATATAATACAGTTATAAGTACTGTTTTCATTATTTATCTAACAATGCAATAAAAAAATTGTCTGATTTCATAGCACTATCTGGAAATAAAAATAAATATAAATTATATGGTGTATGAACTGAGCATTCTATTATTTTAATTTTTTTTGTCGTATGCGCAATTGCATATGATAATAAAAAAAATACTGAATTTAACGAATACTTATTAATTATGTGAGTACATAATCACGAAAACTCAAAATATTGATTTTTTCATAATAGTGTTTAAAGATAAAATATTTAAATTTATAATTTAAGATATTTTGAGAAAACTGGTTCTCTCTTTATTTTCTCAAAAAAAATTAACAAAAGATTATACAAAAATATTTATCTTTATAATATTACAATAATTACTTAATCTCATAAAATTTTAAATAACGGTTGTACCGATATCTTGAAATTTTTTCACATATTTCGTAAATGTGTAAAATTATTTCTAATATCTTGTATCAAATTATTTCTAATATCTAATATCTTGTATCAAAGTTAAAAAAATTGTAAAAGATTAGAATTATTTAAATAAGAAAAGTATAACAAATTATATTTGATAAAATAAATAATTTTGATAATTATGATCTAAACATTATGTAAATAATTGTTTTAAAAATATGTCAAAAATATTATAAAAATATTTTAAATATTTTGAAATAATCATATTTAAAGTATTATACATATTGCGTATATGCTCTGCAAAAAATTTTCCTTCATAAAAAACAATTTGATTAAATTATTTATAATTGTTAAAAAGTTTAAAAGTTTAATTTCTCGTTATTAAGTGTTACATATTTCGTTAAAAGAAAACATTCTATTGATTACACGATTAAAACAATAAAGTAGAAAACACAATTCGTAAGCATTTGTGATGTACTGAGATATTCAAGTAAGTTTTAATAATAATAGTTGTTTGAAAAGGGCTGATTAAAAGTTTAAATTTATAAAAGATGTTCGAAGTGCAATCCTCTTATTTGTATGCAGGCATTGACTTTGTGAATAAAACTATCTTGCGTAAGCTGGAGCATTTCCAGCATGATTCGACATATATTTAATAGCAAATCTTCCAAAATAAAAAATAATTAAAAAATAAATTAAATGAAAAAAAAAGAAATTAACGAATAATTATTAGAAATTAACAAAAAATTTAAAACAAAAATTTAAACGAAAATTTAAAATTTAACGAAGTCTAAATAATTCGTTAAATTCAGTATTTTTTTAATTGTTATATGCAATTGCGCATTATAATTAAAATAATAAAATGTTCATACACTATATTATTTACATTTATTTTTATTTCGAAATAATGTTACGAAATCAGACAATTTTTTTATGAAATCGGTAAAGGATGAAAACAATATTTATTTTGTTAATTTTTATTTTAAATAATATAGTACGTAAAGTCATCAAAGATTAGGTACCAGGTCTGAGAAACGCGCGTCGACCCTGATCGCTATGCACATACGCGCGCTCATTCGTCACTTTTAATTTGATTTATTGTAAAAACTACTCGTCACACGCAATTTTGTTAAAGGAAAAAATTGTTTCTTTTAGCATAAAAAATCACGTAATGTACTCCAAATGCGGGAATTTTGGGATACCCTGTATATAAATAAGAAAAATATTTCCCATATTTAATACAATTATTAACAAATTCATAAACAAGTAAGCAAAATATATACAACAATTTTCATAAGGAAAATGATTCTCATTAAACATAATCTAAGTTCACGGTTCTATATATGTAATTAAATTATCTATAAGAATTACATGTGCAATCGAGAAATAAAATTTATATGACAATATAGTAACATTCATTGACCAGATTTATCATATTTTAAGTCGAGGTCCTATATAATCACTTATTTCATCATTTCGATAGCAGGTTTCCCAATATCCCAATATCCCAATACAGAGATTAAGCGACATCAAGCAGGATCTCCAAATAGATGAGTGACTGGTTTTAAAAACATGTGATGATACAAGATAAAAGATGTTTCATCACTTTTTTTTTAATTTTTAATTTTTTTTTTCACTTATTTTCCGTTAAGGTGTGTCATGTCAGATTTTCAGTACTAACAGTTAATATCGGAAATCGCGATCGTTTTCAGGATATCCCTGAAGTCATTCTGAATTCCTAAAGTCGTCTTAAGAAAGTCCTCAGAATAGCTTGAGGCTGAGTGGAGAATGTCTTAAGGACGTCTCGAGGACGTAATGAGGCGCTCATTGCAAGTCCACAGATCCTGTTTATGTTTTAGGATCATAATAGGTAATCCTCAGGATATCTGGCTCATCTAATAGGACGTCCTTATTAGGGAAGGTATTTATTTCTATAATTCAAATTATTTTAAAATTGATTTCCATATCTCGAAAAAATGTCTTTATAACGCAAAAATAATTATTTATTAATTTTCATCAGGTATACACATAAACAGGTATAAACATTAACAACAAATAAATTTTTTTTATTGCAAATTCAAAATAATAAAAGTTATAGAAATAGTAAGGAAAGTAGATTAAAATTGGTTAATAAAAGATATAGATGAATGGGTGTGTTTAAGAAGATATTTATAAATCAAGTCCCTTTTTTTGACTATAAAATTGAAGTAACAAACTATCTATTTATATTATTGAGAGTTATAATATAAAAAGTTTTTTAAAATTATTATTAAATTAATAATAGTTTTTTTTAAGATTGTTAAGTTATAGATATTGAATTGAGATATTTCAATTTATTTTTAATGTACATGATTTTATATATATATATATATATATATATATATATATATATATATCACGAATAATGTGTGTTAATGTTAAATGATGTCTGAACTTCTATAAATCAAATTTTTTTTTGTACTTTCAGAACTTGAATTATTTGTTTCTTTGGCATTCAAGTTAAAAAGATTTGATTATACTTTATTTACTCGTGACGCTCCTAATTGCAGTTTTCTAATTGGCGCAATGCCCCTTTCAAAGCCGAAAGATAAAAAATAAATATCTATCTATCTATCTAATTGGCGCAATGATTGTTTGCCGTAGTTACTTATGGAAAATAACAATGTGGTTGAGTTCAACAGTTGACATCATGTTTATCATTTCATTGCTCTATATATTTTTAACATTTATAATCATTTGCGCTATTTGCTCAATGTACCGAAACTAAATATTTTATTTCGATCCGTAGACTGAAACGAATAAAGTTTAAGGTCCTGCAGTCATTATAAAGCTGCTTTGTTTAAGCATCTCCTCATATTTTTAATCGGTCGCGATTTATTTGAGGATTCAGTAAATAAAGTGTCGACAGTTTCATGCTCATTTAATTTTAGAAATAGCTATTTTAAATCACTCTCAAAATAGTTGATCTCAAAATAGTTGAGATAAAATACATAAGTTGAATTTTCAAACTTGAAATAAATTGTAATTACACAATGAAAATAACAATGTTTTAATGAATTAAAACATAAAAATAAAATTCTGTTCTCTGTGATTTACTCACATTTTTTTATCATTTTAATTCTTATTAATTCTTATTCTTCGATTCCTCTAAATACTTTTTTGTTTTTTGTTTTAATTGAAATGATGATAACAATTTAAACTAGTCAATCTAAACAAGAGAAGTTATTGGAGGAGATATATTTTTGCAGCTTTTTATAGAAATTGATTCGAAATATTTTGTTTTAAGGTTAATTTATTATATTAGCATATTGCGAATAGATACGATATAAATATTGCAATAACTTTATTGCATTTTTTTATAACTGACTTTTATAACTGATGATTAATCCAAATAAATCATATTGTTAAGTATTACTTATGAAGAGAATTATAACTTTCAAACAGCCAATACACACAAGTTGTACTATTTGATTTTTATTTCTTTCGGCTCAATTGCTATTCCAGCTTAGATTTATAAAATAAAATATTATTGATTTTTTTTTATATTTATAATAAGGTAAATATATATTTTTCCGTTTAGTTTTGTATTAATATTTCTATTTTCTTATGTATTTCAAAACTTCTGGTTCAGACAGGATATCACATACATCGAAAATACAAATATTATTGTTAAATGTAGTGGTTAAATAAATTGAGAGAGAGACACAAAGATTGTAATCATTTAAATTTCACCTGCATCATTTGTCACCGCGGTCTCTCACTAATCAGTTACGATGCATTTTTAACAACGCTGTAATTACGTCGCATCGCGGCATTAATTCGTTAACAGAAGCGTTGCATTTCTGAACAAAAAGGCACTTGGAGACTTTGTTCGCATTACGATCCAAATCATAGAAATACGCATACCATCCTGCAATTATTATCCGAGTCGCGTGTTAAGGGGATGCTGGCCGAGCGAACTCCGACGAAAACGTTCATACATATGCACATCTAACATACGTAAATACATTTATGTATATATACGTACACTCATACATACATTTCTGTACACACATGATACACATATGAACAAATTTTTGTTATATTCCCCTAATAAGTGTCTAAACCTAATTCTAACTCAACGTTGCTTCTTCGTATAATCTTCTAGCAATATCAGTTTTAGTAAGTATAGGCTATACAATTTTTATATAAAGTAAATATTTACGCGACTTGACAGCTTTGACACCATTTTAAGGTACTAATAAAAAAAGATCTAAATTTAAAAATTTTTTCTTGTTCTTGATACGAAATTCATATAAAACTAAAAACGTATCAATGCATAAATTTTAATTGTAGAAAAGGATTTCCAGATCTATAAAATTAATAAAAAATTAGAGCAATACAAAAATTATTGTGTTTTGTCGATAATACAGACAAGATCAGCATCGCCTTAACGGCGATATTTTTACGTTAACATAGACTCGAGCAACAATCAAGGTTACGTCGCACGACTTTCGTGTATAAAATCGAGTTTGTCGTATAAATCGAGCAATTTTCAATATTTTTGTGTCAAGCGGCTTCTCGTACAAGCACGCATTTCTAGAATTGAAATAACGAATGACGGTAATGAGAAGCTTAGAGTGCACAAGGATGCGGAAAAGGTGCGCTAGGAAGCGATCCAATGACGCGAACGCATTCTTGAAACGTGGGAGCGACTCCCGGAGCGCCGCAATATATAGGGTGTCTCCGGCGTCATATACTTTTGCTAAACTACATCTCAGATGCTGCAACAGCAATTATATCAATGAATTAACAAACTAATAATATTTTGAAACAAATAATTGAACCAAACCAAAGGGACATAAAAATTAATCTTTATCTTCCTGGATTTTATAATATGGTACTTATAATAATTGCTTATAATAATTAAGAACAAAATATCAAAAAGACGTTTCGATATTTTATATTAATCATTCAGTATAATCATAATAAATAAAATATATATTGCACAGTCAGAAATGCAAATTAGGAATAACTATAATTGTCATTGTAATTTTTCAAGATTCACAGTTTAATGAATGTCGCGCGGAAAATAAATATATAACAGTGAAATCAAGAGACACGGGTGGTGTCTCAACGCCAAGTTCACGCGCAGCAAAGTACGCGTAGAACGGCGGCGAGACGCCCGTGGCTCTATTTACGCGAGACCCCGAGATGAACTCGGTCTACATTTTCATATCTCAACAATGACTGCATTGATTAAGTTTTAATTACGCTTAATCGACTATCAAATTATATAAGAAAAGTGTTTTTATTTTTTTTCTCCGTGTTCTATAAACTGAGATCGCGACGCAATCGTGATGCAAAGTTCAAATTGGTAAATTTAAGAAACGTCCTGGTCGTCGTCGTGACTCTCCTTTTTTTGTCGCAAGAGGCGCTAATGAACGTCTCTGTATGACAGCTCTTGCAGCACTCATTTTTTTTATATGATATGTGTTTGACAGATGTCCTTCGTGTGAAGTTGTACATAATGATTAATAAAAAAAAAGATATAACATGTGTCACATATAATAGTAAATAATATTGTAATATTGTAAGTAATATTGTAATAATATATAATACATTGAAGAAATAGAAATAGAAATAGAATTAGATTTTTACAACAAATTAAATTATTAGATTTTTATTATATTATTAGATTATTGACAACAAATTATTAACATTTATTAACAATTATTAACAAATTATTACATTAAACATAAATAACATAAAAAAACATAACATATAACATAAAACAACATAAATAATATGTTATATGTTATATGTTGTATGTTGTAATTATATGTTATATTATATGTTAACGGCATTTGAAATTGCAAAACAGTTAGTTCAGAAATATCTAGATAATGAATTGCAAAAACAACAAAATGTATCTCAAGATGATCCAGAAAATGCAATAGGTGTGCAAAATATAAAGGCGAATGAAGCCATGCAGGACTTTAAAAATCTTGGAACTAAAATTAAAGAAGATGATGTTTCTGAAATGATAATAAAATTAAACACGGATTAAAAGAGAGTATTTGATAGACTTATTAGACTATTAAATTAAATAAATCAGTATTATGATTATATGTTAGCGGTGAAGGTGGTACTGGAAAAAGTTTTCTAATTAAGACTATTAAATGTTGGATAAAACAAAATCTTAATAAAGAAATTGCTATAGCAGCACCTACAGATATTGCAGCATTTAATATAGACGGTTTGACAATTCACAGATTGTTCCAATTACCTGTTGAACATGGTCACACTTCTAAATATAAACAATTATTTGATCATATATTGAAAGTTCTATGAGCGGATTTAAATGATGTTATACTTTTTATAATAGATGAAATATCAATGATATCTAATTTAATTTTAATGTATATATATATATATATATATATATATCTTCGATTATCCGAAATATATGACATTACTGAATGTAATGATAGCTGGTTTGGTAAAAAACATATTCTTTTATTTGGAGATCTTCTTCAATTACCTCCTGTACACGAAGATTTTGTTTTTGTTCATTTATTGAAAGAAAAAAATTGGTAAATATATTGGCACTTTAGGAACCATTAATTTGTAGACAACATTATTTGAATATGATGAATTGACAATTAATATGCGACAGCAAGGAGATATGATTTATCGTGAATTATTATCGCGTATTCGTATTGATTTATTGACAAATTCAGATCACGAGATTCAAAATAGAAAAATATTTTTTACAAATACTTCTTTTAATTCAAGATTGGATGAAATATGTAATTTTATTATCAATTTACCAATTGACACTGTGTGTTTACTTCCTACTTGTCATGTGTGTGATATTTTAAACGCAATGTTGAATCATATTAATTCAAAAGAAATATTATTAATTGCTGAAGACATGATAAATTTCATACATAAAAAAGAAAGTATTGAAAGTATTATCGAAAAATGATGAAGATGATACTAGAACAGCTAGACTTTCGAAACAAATTATTATTAAGATTGGAGCAAAACTAATGATAAGACGTAATATTAATGCTAGTTTGGGACTAGTAAATGGTACAATCGCAAAAGATGCAAGAACAATTGATAATATCAATTGTTCAAGATATAAATACTGAATATGTAGAAAAGTTCAAACTTTTATTACCTACAGATTCAAAATACTTGATTGAAAGAGTCAGCGTTAAATTTCAAGTGATGAATAGAGCTTACATTATCAGAAAACAATTTTTATTATCATTAAGTTATGAAATCACTATTCATAAAAGCTAAGGATTAAGTTTACAAAATGCTATTATGGACATTGGTAATTCTGTATTTAATGCAGGACAAAGTTATGCTGCTTTGTTATGAGTAACATCTAGAGAAGGTTTGTATTTAATTAATTACGATCCCTCATCTATAAAAGCTAGTGAAGATGGAATTATTGAATATAATCGATTAAAACAAACGTATAAATCAGAAACGAAATTGATTACTATTTCAAAACAAAAATATACTAAAATAAAAGATACTTTATGGACATTATCAAAAGTTTTTTTTGTTCAAGAATCACATGAAACGGTTCAAAAAAATACTGTTTAGGCAATACATGGGTTCCAAAATAAGGATAAAGTTTCATCTTACGCAAATGCAGTTTTGCAATGTCTTTTGCATTTAAATGTTATTAGAAAATTTTTGAGTGTGATAAATTAAATGTTTTAAGTATATTAATGAATCGATATGAAAACGGAATATCTGATTTGAATACATTTACAGTATGACAAGATTTAAGAGGTAATTTTTCTAGCTGTATAAAAGATGCATTTGAATTTCTCATAGCTATCTATGAAAAATATGATTATATAAAAAATCTAATTAAATACGTTCCACTATACGGTACAAAACTTGTAATACAATTGTTATTACTAATGATAATATTCTTATTTCAATTCCCATTACTAATTTAAAGAAAGACAGTTACGATCTTAATGATTTATTAAATATTATTTTTTCGACGTGATATCACTCTCATGACCTATGTAAAAATTGTACAGGGAAAGATACAATATTTAAAAAAGAATTAACATTAACACGAGAAATATTTATCATTTATTTACAATTATTTTCAGAACAAAATGGTAAATTAATAAAAATAGATCAATTTAATTTGCATGTAATACCAACAACTACAATATCAGTAGGAAGATAATTTTATAAGGTAATGAATGCCATTTTTCATCATGGATCATTTATTGAAGATGATCATTATACAAGTATATGTAGAAATAAAACGTCTAATGGATGGATAGACATTGATGATGCGCAAATTAACAAGAAAAAATGGCCTAGAGAAGCAAAAAATATGTATATATTTTTTTTAAAAAAGATTATTAAACAATAATGACTGAATACTGATTGTTTTTTCTAATATATGTAAAGTAAAAAAATGTTTCAAATATGCTAAATAATAAATACTATTTGTTACTAAAAAAATGAGTGATATCCTAATAAAATTACCTTTTAAATAAGGTAAAAAAAATAACGCCAAGTTTACGCGCCCGTTTTCTTATTTATAAAGTAAGTTATTTGTAAAAGAAAGAATTTTATACAAAAATTTCCATCTACAAAAGTCTTTTTAATAATAAAATTCATATCGGTACAAAAGATGTGATATGAAGAACTGGCGCCAACTTCTAATTTAATAAAAAAGCTTTACATTTTATTACATACATTTGAAATACATTTTATTTTGTAGTTCATTTTTATTTGAAAAATCGTTTTATTATTTCTACAAAAAAACATGATATCAAAAATTGGCACAAACTTTTAATTATATGAAGTAGAAAAGAAACTTTGCAAAGGTGAAAAAAGATGTTATCAATCCAAAATTAATGTCAATTTGTAGTTGCCAAAAAAAATTTTTTATTAAATTATTGTACTGTGTTTATATAAAAATAAAATATAAAAGAAAATCTGATGTGTAAGGAAAAAAAAAAACAACATACAAAAACTTGGCGCGCCCGGGTCGCATTAAAACACGTACGTACACACTTACTGTATTATACTGCACTTTTACTGTTTATCTTTTTACATTAATAATGTATATATTACTTTTAAAAATATTTGTAAATAAATTTTTTATATAATTTTTATATAATTTTCTTTAACATTATATGTAAATATATAATATTTAAAAAATTTATTAATAAATATTAAAACACATGCGTTTATATTGGATAACATTCTAATAAAATAAACTCTTAAGTTTCTTGCATTATTTATGTAAAAAGTTTCATTAATTAATAATTAATTATATATTTTACTAATTTTATTTAGTTAGTATTAAAAAAGAAATAAGTTTAAAAATAAAAAATCTTAAAATACATTAAATTTTAATTCAAACTGTTTTCTATTTGTCTGTCACATAATTCATTATTGTTAAAAGTAATTTTAATGCGACCCGGGCGCGCCAAATTTTTGTACGTCGTTTTTTTTTTACACATCAGATTTTCTTTTATATTTTATTTTTATATAAACACAAGTACAATAATTTAATAAAAAATTTTTTTTCTACAAATTAATATTAATTTTGGATTGATAACATCTTTTTTCACCTTTACAAAATTTCTTTTCTACTTCATATAATTAAAAGTTTGTGCCAATTTTTGATATCATGTTTTTTGTAGAAATAATGAAACGATTTTTCAAATAAAAATGAACTACAAAATAAAATGTATTTCAATGTAAAGCTCTTTTTATTTTATTAAATTAGAAGTTGGCGCCAATTCTTCATATCACATCTTTTGTACCGATATGAAATTTATTATTAAAAAGACTTTTGTAGATGGAAATTTTTGTATAAAATTCTTTCTTTTACCTAAATAAGAAAACGGACGCGTGATATAACAGGACGTGAAAACCATATTCGCTCTATCGAGTTTTCTTCTCAAGTCATCTTTCGTCTTTCAAGGGTCAAACTGCCAAGTGAAGTGACTCGATGTCGAAATGAATTTTAACGACCTGGCGTTAGTCACTTGCGGGACGGAAGGAAGCGTGGCCCTCGACACACCCTATACACATTGTCACTACGAGCGCAGTTAGAGCGTGCGTCAGGCCTGTATATAACCCGCCTTGCTCTCCCACATAGCGCGATTAAAAGTTCAACGAACCGCGCGCGCGATATGCGGTATTTGTTTCTCTTTTCATTGATCACGTCGCGACGTAACGAGCGAGGTCGTTATATCACGATGTGATGAGTCAAAAATGCGTAGAGCGATCCTCGATACTTGGCGCTTGGTGAAAAATCAATCTTGCAATGACGCGCCATCACGAGGCCATCGCGTTAATTATCTGAGAAAATATCGTTCGCGCAATATGAATTCACGCGCGAAGCGTAAAGTTCGCTCCGCTTGCCACCGACTCTATTCTTTCTTTCCCAATGGAGACTCTCTGGAGACCGATTCAACCGATTTGCTTCACTCTCGTTAGATGCTCCTCCATCGGCGGACTTTCACAGATAGGCGCAAAACTATAATTCGTATGGTGAAAGCGTTACGCACAAATCCACTTTTTTATTTACTGATAACGAGCGTCCACTGTGAAGCCTCCATCTTTTCTAAAACACTTTCACGATTGCTTAAGTTCATGCAATAAAAAATGTAAATTAAAAAAATTGCTTAATCTTTAAAAGGTATTCTGATATTTCGTTGGATTAAAAAATTAATTTTTTTACATTGTATGTTTTACATGATATTTCCAAAATATTTTTCCGAACAAATTTTTAAGCAATTTTCAATGTTAACAAAGTAATAGTGATTAGATAGCCAAGCACACTCGAATAAAAAAGTGACCTGACATCGGAGCACAACACAACAAGATATCGTTTATCAGTTTCTTTTCGAATAAGCTACTTTGAATATGACATAATAATAAAGAGAGAACCTTAGGTTCTCTGTTTCAATGAATTTTATCGACTAACGCTCCAATATAATTATAGAACTCTCGAAAAAAGTAGCTAATCATTTCTGTTACCAAATTCAAAATAAAATTGGATATAAAATACGTTAACTATCACTGATGCCTGAATGTAATTTCTAATATCGGCCGTTCACAAACTATAAATTTTTTTCTTTGCAGTACATTATTAACTTTATTAGCCATAAAGTTCTATTCGTAATTGTTTAGTGTTGCAATTAGTGATTAATAAGATAATAAGTGACGCAGTGAAATAATTCTTGGAATACCATTAACACATGTACGTTATTGTTTAGTATTACGAGTCTCATGATTTCATGAAACAAGAGTCAACTATTGTGTTGTGTTAAGTTAGATATGTCTTGCGTGCTTTTAAATTTCTCACTGTCTAATGAGAGTGATTTTTCTTAATTCGCATGTAAAAATTATGATTACATTTTAACCTTCCGGTGGTCGCATCTTTTCGTATTTGATGAGCGGATGCACACAAGTACATGACGATATATCATCAAGACGGTACATTCAGCTAAGTAACTTATAATATTGGAAACGAAGAAATCTCTTGGACGAATAACGCTTTCATCAGGAAACAAGTGTAATTATAGAAAAATATTTAGAATAAAATTTTAATAATCCAAAATTTCTTTAAAAAAAGTCAAAACTTTATCGAGTATATCATGAAAACCGTACATTTTTCCTTTTTTATTACATTTATCTATGATTTAATTACTGCTGAAGCTGAAGCTAGCAGCCAGACTTACAAGGGAAGTATCGGAAGTGTCTCCCCCCGATTTTAATAAGCTTCGAGTATGTTAAAATATGGACAAAAATAAGAGACACATTTTTTTTTATCTGCGTTTTCGAACATTAAGGGGGTGAAACCGCTCCTTGAAAAAAATCGATTTTTTTTTTCCTGAAATATCGTTTTTTCTTAAATAAACGTTCAAACTGTTAAAGATATAAAAAAAAGTTTTAAACAAAAGTTTTACAGTTGCAAGTGTACTTTACAATGACGTATTCGAATTTTTCAAAAATGTTATATTTTTGAGTCTCTCCACTCCCTTCCCCTCATTTTCAAAAATTTTTAAATTTAAATTTTTATGAGGGCATGAATTTAAGAGCATTTTATGCCGAATACAACGGTATATAATAAAGTTATTTTCTGAAATCGCATTTTTAGGAAATGAGCGAAAAATATCTCTATATATCTACTCCATACGTATTTATCTCATACCGCGTTGGCTGCGCGGGACAATGTTAAAGATGGATATGATGCAGTTTGTTAGTACTGTATTAGTGCAATAATTATTGAAATAAGAGCTTTTTTTATAATAATAATAATGAGAATAATAATATTAATAATAATGATAGCAGATAATGATTTTTTAAATCTGAAAGTCAAATATTTTTGATGAGGTATTAGAAAACGTACGAAGCATTTTGGACATTTAGAAACAAGTTACAAATAAAGAAATGATTATAAAATATGATTTATTTAATTTTATAAAATATGATTTATTTAATTTTGATTGTACGGTAGCTATTGCAATGTTATGAATATATTTTATTGATCAACATTTATATTTTGTATCGTAATGTCTTATTATCACTACACAATGCTACACAAGAAATATATTTGTTAAGGCATAGTTTTATTTGCATATATTATTTACATGAGCATTGTTTGCTTGAACATTAGTATAAAAGAATCGCAGCGAATTCACAATTTTATAATTAATTTCATTCTCTAAAATATTATCGATTGATACAAGTGAGAGATACTTAATAAATGAATATGTACTTAAAAAAAAGTTATGAAAGTTTTTATTGCTATTTATATTTTCATACATTTTTCATTTTATAAATTCTTTAAATTGAAATTATAATTATTTATTTTAATTAACTTAAAAATTTTTTAATCAACAATTTATTAATTTTGATAATATTTTTTAAAGATTTTTAGACATAGTAATACATGATCTATATATTGGGTCTATGCATAATTTCGTAGCGAAAATCGACTAAATTTCAAACGCAAAATATTTAGCAAAAAAAGCGATTTTAATCAATTAAATATGTTCCATTCTGTTCAATGATTTTGTGCCATCTTTCCACGAGCTTCTTTATCCCTCTTTCATAGAAGTCCTGAGATTTTTGAGCAAAGAAGTCATCCAAGTGGTTTTTAAAGATATCCAGGGAACTAAAGGTTTTGTTCAAATTGTTTCGTAGCGACCGAAACAAGTGATAGTCTGAAGGTGCAAGGTCTGGATTACACGGTGGGTGCACCAAAACATCCCATCCAAGCCGCAATAATTTTTGCCGGGTCATCAGAGAAACGTGTGATCTAACGTTGTCCTAGTGGAACACAACGCCCTTTCTGTTCGCCAATTCGGGCCGTTTCTGATCGATTGCTCGCTTTAATTTGGCCAGAACAGTACTTGGTTAATACTTTTGTGAACAGTACTTGGTTGAATTAATCATTTTGTTGGATGGCAGCAGTTCATAATAGACGATTCCTTTCCAATCCCACCAGATACTGAGCATGATCTTCTTCGGGTATAATCCAGCCTTCCGACCGTCTAAGCAGCTTGTGAGCGCTTCGATCATGATCTTTTTCGACTGACATTGTTGTAGACAATCCACTTTTCATCGCCAGTGATCATCCGCTTTAAAAATGCTTTTGATGGCGTTTAAGCAGCGAATCGCAAGCTGAAATTCGGTCCATTAAATTCTTTTCGCTCAGTTCGTGCGACACCCAAACATCAAGCTTATTTACCATCCCAAGCTTCCGTAAATGTCTCGAAACAGTTGATTGATCAATGTTGAGATTATGTCCAATCTCTGTAGTCATCAAATGCCGGTTGGAGTCGATTAAAGCCTTGATTTGATCGACATCAGTAGTGACTGACCGACCAGAGCAAGGAAATCTTGGAGATCAAAATCTCCGCAAATCTCCGAAATTTCGCAAACTATTTCCGACACACACTTTCGCTTACGGCATTCTCTCCGTATACGACGCATATCTTTTTGTGAGTTTGCGACGCGTTTTTGTCTTTTCGGAAATAAAAAAGCGAAATACACCGAAAATACACGTTTTTTTCCTTCCATGTTCAAAATATAATTAAACTTCATATCACGTCACGGATCACGATGAATACTTTCTTAAAATGTCGGCACAAATTTCAGCTTTCACTTAATGTACGACACTTCATATGTTTGACACATGTGCGAGCGGAAAAACAACTGCGAACGACATCTGTCGGAATTTCGCTACGGAATTATGCATAGACCCAATATTATACAAGATTATTCATCCTTCTTGTTCAACAAATTTTTTGTAAATTAATCAGTTATTACAAAGATATATTAAATTCATTATAAATTAGCTATTTAAATAAGTAATTATTTAAATAATTAACATAAAATGGAAGAGGAGGAATCATTGGATTTTCAAACCGCATTTGATATATCAGGTGCAGAAAAAATAGAACTCACTGACGACGAAGAAAATTACGCATACAATATAAAAAAATGTTATGTAACATCGATAATATCTCAGTAGAATATATAAGAAAAGCAATTGAATTTTGAAAAAGTAGTAAGACAAATTCAAGAAGAATTGAAAGAGTGAAACAAATGTTTCAAAATTTTTATCAAAAAATTTCATGCTTATGTAAACAATATATGCAAATAAAATTACATCTTCACAAACCTATTTCTTGCGTAGAGTTGTGATAAGATATTATGAAATATAAATGTTGATCAATAAAATATATTCATAACATTGCAATAGCCATAAACACTGCAATAACTGCTGTACGATCAAAATTAAATGAACAATATTTTATAAAATAAAAAATAATAATTATAAAAAATAATAATTTCAAAATTAAATGAACGATATTTTATAAAATAAAAAATAATAATTATAAAAAATAATAATTTCTTTATTTGTAATTTGTTTTTAATTGACGCCTTGAAAAAAATCGGTTTTTTTTCCTGAGTAAATATCGTTCAAACTGTTAAAGATATCAAAAAAATCGATTTTTTTCAAAGAGTGGTTTTACCCCCTTAACATTCAAGAACACAGATAAAAAAAAATATGTATCTCTTGACATATGTTATCAAAATCAAGACTGAGTGATCTTCAAAATGTTTTATCCGTCGGAGGTCATTCGTTAGAAAGTTATAATTATAAAAAGTTAATTAATATTAGAAGAGCAATAAAATATAGTAGGCAAGCATATGAAATAAATTGTAATTAATATATTAATTATTTAAAGGGTACATAGAAGAATTCATAATGTTAAAAAAAACATTGATGCGTTTATTATAATTGTACTTTTTTAAATAAAAATTCTGCGAGATAATGTGAAAAATGGTGATCTTGTATGCCATAGCGAGGAATGTGTGATTGCATTTCTTGCTACAATCTCTCTATATTTTATGCATAAGTACCACTTTCAGGTACTTCAACAAAATTAGTTGTATGATTGACTGTCAAATGCGTGTAATTTTCATTATGTGAAACATTGTATGTAGGCCATACATTTATCGATATGGATAATGGAACTAACTGCGACATATTTTTTGATAATTAGTAAAATAATTTTGACGGATCGATTTGGTACAGGCAAAATAAATACATTCTGTGTATTGCGTTCAATTCCACTAAAAACCCACTGTCCTCTAATTGTACGACCGGTATACTTTTTTTTACCTATCTTAGCCTCATCCAGTTCTACTATTTTTATATATACTTGATCCAAAAATTTGTTTTTGTCTTTTCTCAACCCATTGTTGAAGAAACTAACAATAATTTAATACATTGCCTAATAGCAAACATAAATAAATAATAAATAGTATTTTACTTACTTCTCAACAAAAATTTATCCAATCGACAACAATACGTTCGTCAAGTTCTAATTCATTTTTTAGAAATCTATGTTGTGGTGGCTGCAGCATTAAAAAATAATCAATAAATCGACAAATTGTAGGAAGATTTAAATGTGCCCGCTCAAGCTATTGTTCGATGGAATGCGCTGATTTTGAAGTTACATATTACTCTCGTTTTTGAATTTTAATAACCTTATAATATTTATTTGTACAATGAAAAATATGATTTTCAGCAACATTTGTTAATATTAGTATATTTCAGCATCTTGGACATGTCACTTCACTTCGTACAACTTTCTTTTCACATAGAAAATTCCACAAACAATCAAAATTGTGCATTACACTAATAAATTCATGCAAATGCATGTTACAATTACAATTGTAATTGTCTTACACGTATTAAAATTCTTTAAATGCCTGACTGACTAATATATATTGTCGGTATGATGGTGATAGCGGTATGATATTGATGGTGATTGTAACACTATTGATCTGTGAAAATTACATAACAGGGTAAACAGGATATCTGTAAACAAGGTATCTGTAAGCGTACAATAACAAACATATCCTTTAACATTGAATCATAACTGTTGTTTATTTCTACCGACATTTTTCACAGATAGTATTGCGATTACTATTGATAGTATAGTATTGATATCATATCTCAGGATGGATTAATTCGTCATATTAATATAATTAGACATGATAGAAGGATTTTAGATGATGGTCACTATTCGTTAAAAAATTATTAACAAAACAAAGCGAGAAATCTACGTGTATTGCGCTATGTGTACGTATTGGGTTGTCGGAAAAGTATGACGCATTTTTGTAACAGATGGTGCTAGTTCATCAGTACAGTAGTAGAGAAGTACTAGAGAACTTCATTCTAAAAAAAATTGAGCGATTTGATTTGGAAATTTTATAACAAGTTGAAGATGGAAGACCAAACTGTGCATTTTCGCCATATATTACTATTTTACTTTCGTAAAGGGAAGAACGCGCGTCAAGCTTGTGAAAAATTGCGTAAAGTTTATGGTGACAATACACTACAAGAACGTCAGTGCCAACGATGGTTCACGAAATTCCGTGCTGATGACACTCCTCGGTCTCACCGGGGAGACCCACCGAGGTTGATGACGACAAAATAAAGGCATTGATCGAGTCAAACACATGTTACACGACACGAGAGATTGCAGAAACATTGAATCATCATTCAAGCGTTCACGACCATCTGAAGAAGCTGGGATACATAAGCAAACTCGATATTTGGGTTTCTCATGAACTCAAAGAAGTTCATTTGACGGCGCGTATAAACATCTGCGATATGCTCATTAAACGTGAGGAAAACGGTCCTTTTTTGAAGCAACTGATAATTGGTGATGAGAAGTGGATTGTTTACAACAATGTGGTGCGCAAACAGTCTTGGTCTCGACGTGATGATTCACCTCAAACGACATCAAAAGCAAACATTCATCAGAGGAAGGTTGTGCTCTCAGTGTGATGGGATTTTAAAAGTGTCGCGTTTTTCGAGCTTCTATCAAGGAACCAAACAATTAATTCGAATGTGTACTGTTGGCAATTGGACAGTTTGAACGAATCCATCATTCAGAAACGTCCAGAACTCGTTAATCGTAAAGGAGTTGTGTACCATCACGACATCGCGAAACCATACACAAGTTTGACTATCCGTCAAAAATTATTGGAGCTTGGATGGGATGTGTTGCCACACTCACCATACTCGCCTGACCTTGCGCCATCAGACTTCCACTTGTTTCGCTCTCTTCAAAACTCCTTGCATGGTATAACGTTTAATTCAGATGAGCCTGTAAATCAGCCTTGTTCAGTTTTTCGCCGATAAAAACAAATCCTTTTATAGAATGAGGAATTATGAAAGATGGCAAAAGGTTATCGAACAAAACAGGCAATATATCATTGATTGATCTTTGTTCTTTATACAAATAAATGACCTTAGAAAAAAACGTGACTTTTCCGACAACTCAAACTTGAACGAAAACTTTGAACAAAAACACAACTTCTCTGCTTTAAAAATAAAAAGTATTTTCTTATATAAAATAGAAAATTTGTATTTTAAAGCAGAGAATTTGTATTTTAAAGCAGGAAGTTTGTCAAATGTAATCGCATCTCTCGCCACAATCTATATTTTGTGTATGAGTACCCCCCTGTGTACATGATAACTTTTTATGATTATAACTTTTTAACGAAGGACGTCCGACGGAAAAACTTTTTGAAGGTCTTCAATTCAAAGTCTTGACCTTGATAACATATGTCAAGATCAAGGTCATTGGAAGGTGGTCTCCTAATCTCCGATTTTACCCGGCTCTAATTGTTCATAAAAAAAGTTAAATAATTTAAATATTTGAACAGCCACATTGTACGCATATCTGTAAAAAGTTGAAAAAAATCACAGATACTCTACAAAGGGTATATAAAACAATTCCAAGTCGATTTGTCCGGGGACGACACTAATTGTTCATCTGTGATCTTCTTCAAATCTCTACGAATATGCGTACGGTGTGGCTGTTCAAATGTTTATAAATGTTATTTAATTTTTTTTATGAACAATTAGGGCCGTCCCCGGATAAATCGTCTTGACATCGTTTACTCTCTTCGAAGAGTATCTGTGATTTTTTAAAAATCTTTACGGGTATGCATCTGACTTTGTTGGTCTTTAAATTTAATTTGATGGTCTAATAAATTGTTTAACTTTAATTTTATTATTATTAGTATTATTTTTTTGTTTTAATTAAATAATTGATTATTTTTACATTTTACGAGGATAATCTGAAAAGTTTTGAGCCTAACATAGAAACAAGTATTTTTTCGGTCAAATATAGTTTTATTTTTCAAGATAATCTCCTTTTAAGTCGATACACTTTTCCCATTGATACTCTAACCTCTTTAACTCCTCCAAATAGTAGTTGGCGTCTTGCTCCGCAAAATAGGCGTTTACGTATGTGATGACCTCCTCATTCGATGAAAATCTCTGTCCTCCAAGCGAAACTTTAAGCTTAGGAAACAGGAAAAAGTCGCTGGGGGCCAGATCTGAATACGGTGAGTGGTCAACCAATTAAAAAATGCAGTTCGTGAATTTTGGCCATGGCAACCGCCGAAGTGTGAACAGGTGCGTTGTCTTGATGGAACAGCATTTTCTTCTTCTTCAAATGCGGCCGTTTTTTTGTAATTTCTACCTTCAGCTTATCAAGTAATGATGCGTAATACGCTCCCGTTATTGTACCTTTTTCAAGATAGTCGATACACACAATTCCGTGATTATCCCAAAAAACAGTCGCCATTACCTTCTCAGCTGATGAAACCGTCTTCACCTTTTTCAGAGCAGGTTCACCCTTTGCAGTCCACTGTTTTGACTGTTCTTTTGTCTCTGGAGTGTAGTGGTGGATCCAAGTTTCATCTACAGTTATGAATCGACGTAAAAAATCTGACTCGTTTCGCTTGAATCGCTCCAACAGGGTCTTGGAAATGTTCATTCGAATTCGTTTTTGGTCCAAAGTGAGCAAGCGCGATACCCAACGCGCGGATAGCTTGCGCATATCCAATTCTTCAGTCAATATATGACAAACGCGTTCTTTCGATATGCCCATAGCCTCTGCTATCTTTCTAACCTTGATTCGACGGTCATCCAGTATTATTTGGTGAACATTTTCGATGTTATTAGCGGTGATCATAGTTTTTGGCCGTCCCGAACGCTCATCATCAGCCAAGCTGGTACGACCACGTTTAAATTCAGCTGCCCATCTTTTTACGATGGCAAATGATGAGGCAGAGTCCCCGTAAACAGCGTCTAACTCGATTTTAATTTGCGCATTGCCTTTCAAATGTAAGAATTTAATCACGGCACGATATTCAATTTTTTTCATTTTTACAAAAATACTGATATCGACACAAATGACTGTCAAACAACAATTGAGCGTCCAAAATGAAATTTTCACAAAAGTCTTTCAAAGCATATACTATTGTAGTACTAGAATGATTTTGATGAGTAACGTCATCTTCATGTTAAGGTTCAAAATTTTTCAAACTACCCTCGTATATATAAAATATATATATTTCGTATATACTTATTTAATATATAATAGTAATATTTGAATATAGTAGTAATATAGTAATGTAGTAGTAACTAAACATTTTCTTATAAATTATCTTTTTGTTTCTTATTTTCAAAAAGTATTCATATCCAAAGGCCAGTTTTGTCATTTATTAGAAAAAAATGTTCATTTTGCAAATATTTTCTTTCATGAAAATATTAAAAATATATTATTTTGTTTTTATTTTTGGTTATACTTTAATCTCCTCTTTATAATCAAAATCTATCTGATATTTCAAACAATATAAATATAAGAAATATATTGTTTTAAATTTCGATAACTTTTTATTACATTGTACAACCGATACATTCTTAAACCCATATCAGACTACCAATTAGGATTGAGATTAGAATTTAATCAACTGGAAAGAAAACAAATCTCAAGTTTACAGAACTTTGTTTTGATTAATCAAATTCCAATTCAGTTTTAATTTTAATTTATAGTGTGATACGAATTTAAGAGGGGATTAAGATGATGGATCAAAAAAATAAATTTTTTTTTATCTTATCTGAAAATTTAAATATTGAAGAATATATTTGGTTTGCATTTCAATTTGAGAAAAAAAAAAGTTTCGAACTAGGTTGAACTTTTTCGGAAGTATATTCGGTCACGTGAGCGTAGTGCCTGGTAGACGCAATAACACTATTGAGATAGAATTTTTGACTTATGCTGACCTGTACGTTTTGTGTGTTTTGACCTGCTGACCTGACGTGCTTTTCTTTAATTTTAGAGTCTTTTATTTTCATTCAAATTAGTAGATGGATTTGTTCTGATCATGAAAATGATTATTATGCTATAAAAATTATTGACATAAAAGTTCAATTAGAAATGATGCAATTTGGATAACTTATTATAACAAGTGCTCTATTGATAAAAATCCAGAATAATTGAAACACAAAGATAGTTAATGCAAATGGCAGCAAGCGGAAGCAAAATGTAAGAAATTTCACATATCAAAAAGAAACACATCACAAAATTCGGAAAATCATTTCATTAAAACCTATTTACAAAAATTTAACAAAATTGGGATTATTGAAAAAATGTGTTGACCATTTTAATTAAAATAATAATAATAAAAGTTATAATTATTATTATAAAAGTAATAAAAGTAATAAAAGTTATAATTATTATTATATTAAAAAAAAAAGAGACAATCAAGCAATAGCGACATCATTTAGAGAATTAAAATAATATTAAAGTTGTTTATTCAAAATGCTTGGAAATTAAATATCAATCATAAAAAAGACTTTTCACAGCAAGTTTTTTTATTTTATTATATCATAGCTAAAACTAATATTTTTTAACTTTTTTCAAATTTATTGTTTAAATATATTGAAGTTTAATAAATTATTAACTACACCCCACTATATGTTAAAGACAATATTATTATCTATTATTTGATCTGTCATTCCATTGTGTCCCCTTAAATATTAGTGTTTGATTCTCTACCGTTGTTTAAAAGCGTCTTGATATGCGTAGAAAGTGGATTCGTAACGTGCACAGATGAGAGCAATGTTGTTAATTTAGTTGAACGTGAGCGAAATAACAGAGAGCCGCCGGCCGAGTAATTGTATACAATTATATCATTTGTTTGCTTTCTGGCCGCCACGGGTCGTGAGAATGGGGTCTAACCGAGCGTTTAACGGCGACAAATAAAGTTGTATGCGTGTCAAGTGAACTCATAACGCGTGTTTGCACGCGTGTCGGTGGTAATTAATCAGCCCGAGCCAACGAGTAGATACGCTCGAACCCGCGGATTCATCGTTCGCGAATTTCGAGTTCTCCAGGTATGCTGAATTATTTACAAGATTATTTATCATCCATATACATAGTCAAAACGTCAAATAATTGGCAACGCTAATTAACTTCGACACTTGTTAATTTGTCGGAATTGTTAATTGATGTCGCGTGAATAGGTTAATCAAGTGAGCTGAGATCTTAATGACGTACCTAGAAAAAATTTTTTGTCGAAGAAACGGCATGTACGTAGACTCGATAACACGCCAAGATCATTATGAATTCATGACACTGCTGTATGTTAACGAATCGACGATTATTCGACCGATATACAATAGTGACTATGTATTCGCGGCATGCACAGTTAACTCGTGGTGACTAAACAATATTTTGCAACGAGAATACGACGGTACGTTATTTGCCAGTGCTTCATAAGCTATAATCAAAGTGTATCGATTTGTGCTGTACGATTTTGCTTCGTGTTCAATCTCCTTCGAAATCCACATGCAGGAAAAATTTTTTTTTATTGACGAAAATAGTTTTATTGACGGAAACAGCAGGAAGAGACGTTTCTAGCGTGGACATAACTGTTTCTTCGTTTATGAATTCGAAAAAGATATTCGATATTAGCAAAATGACATTTAAGAAATCGAGCATTTCTTATTTAGACTTCTTATCAATAATCAGAGAAAAAGGTCTCGAAATGCACTAATAATACAGAATGTTTTGAATCTGGTACAGCGAGGATTGGTGAAAGTTAGGGAAATTGAAAAATAGTCATAGGATGGCGAAGAAAAATCAGGACGGATGTCAGGGAAATCAAGGAAACTTTCAGAATTTGCAATATTGTTGATAATTAGTTGTAAAATATTTCAATCATAAACGCATGCATAATAAAAACTAAGACATATTGCTTATACAATAATAATGTTATAATGTTCTGTGTAAAAAAATTGAAACAGTGAGAATATCACTAGGAGAGTACATTAACAATGTAACATTTCCCGATGATAAATCCAAGATGCAAACGGAGAATGCAACAGATGTGCTATTTAAAGCATACTGATTTTAATTGATCCGATATTCAGTATTGAAGATAATAATTTTATGTTAGATGCAATTTTATTTAATGAAAACGGATATTTATTTTAATAATTTTATAAAAGTTGATTTTTGTATTGGTTATTGCATTATATAATTTTTTGTTCATAACTTTTAAAAATAAAATTTGCAAATTTTATTCAACATAAAATACTTATTTTTTAGAGTTCTTATAGTTTCTTTCAAAATTTAATTATCGAAACTCGAGTGATTTTTAATTTTATTTTATGATTTATAAACTTTAAGAATGAAAAATATTAAGCTTTTGTATAATAAATATATATTTATTTGTAAAACACATTCAAAAATATTTTTATTTTACTTGGAAGTTTTAAAAATCAGGAAATTCTTAGAAATTCTTTTTCGGATTTAAGTAGACACTCTCTAATAATTTATCAGGAGATTTTGAATTATTATAGATATTGAATAAATTAAACATACATGAAATATAAAAATGATCAATCATGTATATCAAATTAATAATTTTTAAATAAAATATATATCTTAAATATGCTATTTACTTTCTATATTAATATAGTAATAAATAATTTTTTACAAAAATCAATGCAAATTTAAAAATTTAATAATTTTCAAACCGTTTAGAGAATTGTACTCTATATAATAGATATGTAGAAAAAGTAGTAGAATAATCTACGTAATTTTTATATCATAATTAAGATGTTTAAAATGTATAATACACACATACGTTTTTTTAGTTTCTTTAATATTAAATTCACGAATAAATAAAGAATTCTTTTGCATCAGAACCTCAAAAATTGTTCACACGTTCCTTAATATATTTGATACATATAATTAATGAAAAAAAAGTTTTTAAAAACTAGACTATTTATATGCAATGGAATTATGAATAAAAAATGAAATTTAATCGAGCATCACTACTGATAAACACGCTGTTAAACACGTCGGTCCGTCGGGTATCATTCAGTTAGTATGCTGCCGTTAATCGTTGACGATGATCACTAATACTTATGGTGATAGTGTCATCTTCTCTTTCTTAGTACGCGTCTCAGTTCTCAATGCGAGCGAGCTTGCGAATGATACAACGAATGTGATAGGAATTTTTACGACATGGCAAACGTATTTTTGCAGAATCTTCTTCGATATATACGAAACGGTGAGTTAGAGAAAGAGAGATTGGAAGAACGATCCAATTGATTAGCGAGCCTGATGTCTGTGAGAGGCTCGAGACCCCTATAGCGGTCAATAGTAGAGAGAATCATGCTCTTCTAGTCTACGATGTCTGTGAGAGGCTCGAGATCCCTATAGCGGTCAATAGTAGAGAGAATCATGCTCTTCTAGTCTATGACCAGAGATTTCTTGGACAGGTCAGGCGAATCTAGGACGAGTAAGGTTGCAGTAAAAAATTACCAACACACTTTGTCTAATCTAACCATCTCAGATGACCTTCGACGTGTAATCGTACTCGTTGGTTTAAATCGATAATGATCAGATATCACATTAATCAACGATACATATGCGATTCTTCTGAGTATTTAGTTTACATCGCAAATACTTTTAAGGAAACAATATACGCTAAAGAAATAATTTTTAATAAACAAATATATAAAAGCAAATATTTTTTTTATATAGAACTTTCATAAAAATTTTAGCGTATCTCATAATATTTGAGAAAAAACTATTCAAAGAATATTATTTGATTCAACTATATGCGGCAGTCACAGTCAATATTTGTTAATTCACAGGAATATTTTATTCACATATAATTAATTTAAATATATATATATATGTATATATAAACTAATCGTTATATTTAACTAAATAATTTAACTAAAATTAAAAAAAATCACTACGAATTAAAAACGCATATATAATCAAGATAACAATTTTTTTCTTGTCAACTGTATTATTTTTGTAACTATGATGGATAAAAAAAGATTTTCGTCCTTGAGCGGTGTATCACTCATTTAATATTAATTAACGAAAACTCTTTATCATTGCAGGTGTAAATCATTATAAGATGGCAACCAATGAGGACGGCGATCTGATCGATCTTGGAAATGATGTATGCGTGCCGCGAGTCACTGTGGACAATGCGACACCCGAAGAACAGGAGCATCTCCTGGACGTATGTCCCCCGAAATTGGAACAGAAACTTTCTCTCACTAAGCAACAAGAGCGAGTATTGAATAGCACCGACAAAGGTGATGTCTTGGTGACCTTGGGTCATGATCAAGTAATACCGATTTGTAAGAGGATTGATGTGGTCTCGTCAGACACAATTAAGCGAATTCGCGACATCACTAAAAATTTAGAGCCGGTGATACGTAGAGATCATTTGGGCACCAACAAGGAGATCCAGCAGGATACAGTGGACCACGCGACGACGATATCAAGCGAAAAAACGCAAGAAGCCGCGACCGTGAGGCATGAAGACGAAACGTACGAGACACGAGAGATAAATGACGCTTTCAATTTCCTCGCCGAGCACGACGACAACGAGGACCAAGCGGAAACGAGCTGCGGTCACATAAGGAAGGAGAACGTTGACCTAAATCGCGCGATATCCCCCGTGCGTCTTTTGATCGGGGGAAAAGAGGATACGGCCAGTTACCCCTTCGAATCGTCGTCCAGGACCTCGAACGAGGAAGTGAACGGTAAAAACGACACGGAGAAGACGAAAAGCGTCGTCACGCCGAGCGAATACGATGTCCAGCTGAACAATTCGGTCTACGACTCTTCGAGTCCGAAGAAGTTTCGTGAAGGCAATTCAGCCAAGGGCAGATCGATTTCTATCCGTTCAGAATCTCACGCGAGAGTTGTTCTCAAGAGACGCAGCCAGAAAAACGTCGCCTTCGAACGCGGAAGGCGTTCCTTTCAAGAATCGAATCGTAAATCATGGACGGAAGGGACGAGCCTAAACTCGGCTTTTACCGTACCGATCGAACTTTCTCGTATCGATAGATTCAACAGTCTTGAAGAATATCACTGCGCACCGTCGGTCTCCAACATCGATTGTGGAGCATCCACTTTTCTTACGAGGTACAATTGCTTCCGTTATATTTTCATGCTTTTCTCACGCAAAGAATTTTCGTACTTTACGTCAGTAGAAAAGAAAGAAATTGCAAATTCTGTAAGGGCTATATAATGAAATATTTTCTAAATTAATAATCTTTTTTTAAATCTAAATATCTTAAAGCTTTGAGAATAATTTCATTCCGTCGAGAGAGAGGCCACCATCTCTCTGTAGTACCGATCGTAAGGATTCGAGAATGTATACATATATGTATATTGTAATATATGTATATGTGTATATATGATATTGTATTGTTTAACATTGTATTTGTTGTTCTAAACACATTATTGCGATAAATGCCTCAGTGCACCACATGCCTCAGTAATCAAAAGGATAAGATATTTGCCCGATAAGCAGGGGATCCAGGTTCGATTCCTGGCTGAGATGATATTTTTCGCAAAAATAATAATTACAAATTTTCATGACTGATTCGGCCGTGATGCATATCCTCCCTTCTTATATCATGAATATTCAACATCATAATACAAAATTACCATAATTATCGAAAGTGAACAAAAAGTGTTTTGTACTTGGAAAATAACTTTATAAAACTTGAATCCAGTTTCGCATCGATTAGAAAATGTACAAATATATAATATCAAGGCTTTAAGAAGAGTCAATAAGAATATATCAAACGACGTAATTAATACGCATATATGATTATTCATAAAACACATACACGCGTGCGCGCGCATGCACACGTTAATTTTATAAAAGTAGATGATTGATAAATAAACGTTTCGATTTCAATTTCAATTTTGAGCCATTTTCAACGATGTTTTAGTTGAAGCAATGAGATTTCCAAATGTTAAAAATTCCAATACGAAAAGCATTATTAGAAAAGCATCTTTCAATATTCTCAAATTGAATTGAAATGAGAATTTTCCAAATGGAAGATCCATTAGTTCAACGGCACATGGACGAATTAAAAAGTTTCATATAATTTAATGCAATGTATATTTTTTATCTCCAAAAAAAAGGAAATTCAGCGTATTCATCCATCACATAATAGGATAAATAAAATAAATTTTAGGACACAAAAAGGAGATGTACAGATAAAGTGCAAATATATATAAGAATCACATAGTTAAAATAAAATTAGATAAAAGTCAAATTAAATGAAACCCGTAATCTGTTGAAGATAAATACATTTTAAATGTATCAACTTTCTTGTTTCCTAACTCTCGGAGACTGTTATGTATGTTTCAGAGTGTACAGAAAATTCTTTTCTCCTTGGCCTCTCGCGTTAGCTTCAGCTAACATCTCACTTACCTTTGTTATGGCTTCTCACAGAGAACAAGCTCATATAGCTAGACTCGAATGCAAGAATTCGCGTAGGTAAACTCGAATGCATCGGTAGGAAAGCGCGCTTTCGTGCCGGAAGTATTTACATAGGTTCGAGTCTAACGAGCGTGCAAACTGTTTCGATTCAGTTTCTCTCGACGAACACACGCCTTAGCGACGAGATAAGAAACGATATAGAATTTTTCTTGCCAATCGAAGTTAAGACACTAACAATGAAAATGCAGATCTCCTTTGACAATCGCGAATGCATTATATACGCCGTATTCTTCAAATATTATTAGCATGGGTGTAAGCTTGAGAGTTTTAGAGAACCGCTTTCAACTGGCAGATCTTTGAAGTGACCGCTGCTGAGGGAACTCAGAATACTCATTGAAAATCATTCGTGGTTTTTACATTGAAACTTTACGTCGAATTCGTCTGCACATGGAATGTATTATATGTCCTTCCTTTCTTTTTTAATTAAAAAATCGGAAAAGAATTAGGAGAGTTCTTAAATTTCAAAAATTTTTACTCGCCATGGAGACAGTGAAATTTTCTAACAGTTGCTGGACTCAAGGTGATAGTGTGAACATTCGTGAGTCTAAAGGCGAACGCATCACTCTCACTCGAAAAAAATTATCATAATGTCACAGGGTACATGATTTCGTGTAGCATGGATTTTTACAATAATTTACACAGCGATATCGCGAGCAATGACTTAAGGGGATTTTAAACTGACGAGCGAACTTCGACGAAAACGTTTACACACATGCCATCTAAACATACATAGATATATTTATGTGTACATACATACACTCATACATACATTTCTATATACACATGATACATACATGAACAATTTTTCAGGCACGCTAATCTTTTATATCACGTTTTCAAGCCTAATTGTAAAAACTCTACATTGTTCCTACATGTAATTCGCATTTTCTACCGATGTCATTTTGTACAAATAGACTGCCAAATTTTTATATGAAGCAAATATTCGCACATGTTGATAGTTCTTGACTCCATATTGGACTAATAGTCGATAAAAAAGATCGAAATTTCTTAAATTTTTTTTCTCGGTGTAAAGTCGACTGGTATGTGGACTTACATAGGTGTGTATACTTTAATTGTGGAAAAAGATTTTTAAATCTGCAAATATAATTAGAAAATTAGCATGCCAGAAAATTAATCAGTTTGGTCGATAAAACAGGACAGACTTTAGGATCTCCTTAGTTCCGCATCGAATTAAACGATTCAAAAGGATGGGACATTATGTATTACATGTGAAAGCGGAAAATTCTGGTTCGACGTACTGCAATAACGCATGTTATATGACAATTGATATGGAAAAAAAAATTGTTTCATATTTCCGTTATTTTTTTCTCGTAATGAAATATACGTGGAAATAGAACATTCTTCCTTTTGGAAACAAATAAAAGAGTTGTCATTATCGTCTACTCTTTCTCGTGGAGAATCGCAGGCGAATACGAATTGGATAATTTACTAATAGCCACCCTGTAACGCGGCGTAATTCCACATAATTCTCTTCCGTTTGCGTCCTCTCGTTAACGTCACGTTACAAAAGCAATTCACCTTCGTGTTTGTGGGCTCTTGCTACAATAGCGAATCGGTCGCTTTTGTTTCGCATGCGTAGAAATAATTAATAACAATAGCGGCGCGGTATCGATACCGCGCAAAGGAGATCTTCGTTGTCCATTATAATGCAAGTATGATATCGTCGCGTCCGATATAGGCACGTTGAGAAAGGGCACGATCGTGCGTTTAGAAAGTCACTCTCTGGATTAATCTATTAATGGTACATCTGAGCGAAACGCCGTAATGTCTGTCGGAGATGCGAGTTGTAATACAAAATGAATAAGTACAAAGCATAGATAAAGAACCGAGGTAAAGAACGAAATATAAAAGTAAGAACACATGAATGGAAAATAAGTTTCTTCTCTTCTGGAAAGAGTAAGAAATCCGTGAGTTGAAAACTCATTTGTTGAAAATATATAATGATTTCTGTCACGGCACATGTCTCTTTTTGAAATATAAATTCGATAAGTATAGAGAAACTAAATTGAAACCTAAGTAACACACAAAGATTTTTAATGTCTAGTTTCATTTAAAAAAATATACGTTGTTGTCTAAATACAATATATATAGCTTTATTATTCTAATTAAAATAAGTTTGTACATCGCGCTATTAACGTATAATTAACTTATTAAATGTAATATATGAAACATTCGAGATAGATCGAATAGATACCGATATTAATGAGATATCGACAACAAAATATCTAAAATATCTAAATGTTATATTTAATATTTAGATAACTTTATTTAAATGTTTCTCTAAATATTATGAGAAAATTACAAAAAGAGATAGAAAACGAGAAATGTTATTTTGTTAAATATGAAATTTTTTAAATCTCATTATTAGTCTTGACTTGTCTCGAACAGCTGGTATCCGAAATTTCTTTTTATTCGCATATATAATAAAGAGGCATGTATTTTATCTTTAAATATATTCGTTTCTAATCACTTTTCCGTAAATCTCATTCTATGTATTTTTCGATAAGAGGAAATATTTTTGATGATGAAAGAATATATTTTCTCGTGCAAACTTTGAAATTTAAAAATAAAATTCTGAATTCTGAATTCAGAGAGTTTATTTCATCAAATTTTGAAACTTTTTGATTATATGATATTTTTGATTATATGATAATTGTATCAGCACCGATTATTTCGTACAGAAATACAATATTCGTCGGGAAAAGTTTTTGGATCATTGAAGAGTTAATCCAGTGACGATTGTATCGTTATCGACAGACGACTCACTGGGAAAGGGCACGACGTTTAGAAAGTCGGTCCGCAGATACGCGATCGCCGCGGGCGCTACAAAAGCAATCGGGTCATCGAGCGCACGAACATACGGCCTCGCCTCTCTTTCCCCGCGCGACATGCGGGATTTAAACAACAAATTTCAGTTGTTATATCAGCGAAACACTTCCCACGCGCGACTCGCGCACAATAAGGTGAGAGCCGTGCCATGTTGGTTGGACATTACGCATCCGGAAAGCCGAGTTGCAGGATATGCGCATTGCCTTGTGTGACGAAATCGCTCAATGCCTCGCTGCACGTTCGCGATGCGAGATAATTTCTAAATGAAAAATCTATGATTTATACTAAGAGGAACCTAATGCGCAAAATTGATAAAATAAAAAAATTACAATTAATGCATGTTGTATAAATCACATTCAGTTTGCTTATACATATTGAAATGTGAAATCATTTTTATCTATAATATTTTTATTTTGTAAATAATTTGAGTTTAAATTTTTCGATATTCTTGAGCGATACTAATAAGGTATTAAGTCTATAATATATATAATTCTGCTACATAATTCGCTAAATCCAAGCATAAAGTCTTATACCATTTATTTCGAATTACTACGTACCTTCTGCATAATGTCATAAACTGGATTGAATGTAAGACTAAAATATAAAGAAAAAAAAGTTAGGCCAGACAGGAAAATTATAGAGGATAGTCTAGATTCTTCATTTAAAGATAGCAAATTCTAAATTCGTAAATTATTTCATAAAATCTAAAATTTATATTTATATAAAAAAATGTCATTAACGCAATTATGAAATCGTTTTATGTTATAATCTTAGTTGATTGATTTCATAATAATAGTTATGTAGTATATTATATAATAGCTTTTTCTAACCCAACTACGCGCGCGCGCGCACGCACGCACGCACGCACGCACGCACGCACGCACACACACACACACACACACACACACACACACACACACACACACACACACACACACACACACACACACACACACACACACACACAAAAGTATATAGCAAAAATCCTTTTTTTTTTTCGAAAAAATAGTTTTTGCTATAAAATGAAAATTGTTTGAGTATATATATATTTAATGTGTGTATAAATGTATCTACAAAATATAGCGCCAAGTCATAACTTTCTCACAATTTCGCCTCTTTTCTCGAGAGACTTAAATCATCTGCTATAATCACTCTCTTACCACTATTTCCCCGCTACTTCCTGCTACATACCTGCGAATAACTCAATGTTCTATGTTTTGAGGCACGAAGAGAATTACCGAGCATCTCCACCCACATTCCTACGATTATCCTCCCACAATTCGTAATCGCGCAGCATTCTTCGCCGAGGGCGAAAGAGCCACACGAGCGGACGCGACACACGACCAAGTATACACGCGCTCCCATACATATAGAATATACCGCATGAGCTGCATCTTGTTATCCTTCTCGATCTTGATGATTGTGCTCGATGGTTGTGTCGAAACGGATGTAGGATACGGACGGGGTATCCGTCAGTGATCCACAGGAATCGGCATAGAAATGCTTTCTGACACGCGGCGTTGAGTATATCCATAGATCTTATAATACTGAATACGTCTTCTGAATAAAATTGAGTTGATAGAGTGAGAGAGTAATGTTCTGTCCTGTTTCTATATGATAGAGCGAGAAAGCTATATCTGATATCCCTCTTTATCATATACTTTCGGAAACTGACGGATAGAAGATACGACACGTCTATGTCTACTGTCTCTTTCTATTTAAAGAAAAAGGCGTATTCAGTACTATAGGAATATAGATCTATGGATGTATCGCTGTACGGAGTATTCTCACAGGCGTTACATTTCGGACCGGAAGTCACGTGGGGGGTCGTGTGCGCAAAGCGTGAAACCCGCATTGAGATGTCTCCCTCCTCTGTCAATCTGTCTAGTTTTTCATATTCCGACACTTTTGGCCCCCTCGAAGCGGCACGTGCTACTGCGTCTTATGCGCGGAACTAAAAGTTCTTATTTAGAAAGTTCCTTCTGGGATGATCTCTTTTTCTCTTTCGGGCTATTCTCCGCGTTTGACTATCGCGATGTTATCATGTTATTTCGTCTTGGCTAGAGAAAGAAAGACGAACGCGTAAAATTAAAAAGAGCGCAACAAAGGTCGAGTTTGTTGACCCGTCGTGTGCTTTGATACAGAAATTTTTTATGTTCAAAAAGAGAGATGGCGAAACCTGTTGCTCCTAACTAATAAAAATAGGTATTATTTTTTTCTTTCTCACCTCTTTTCTTTCTTCTTCCTCACCTCTTGTGAAAAAATATTTTAGAAAGAAAAATATCAAAAAAGAAATTAAGGCTCCTGAGTATTCAGCTGAGAATTTCGCGTTAACGGTAGCGACATACCATCGCGGTGAAAAATAGAATCTCATTCATCTTTGTTCATCTTTATCTAAATGACAACGAAATTTGTTATTGCGACTATTTTCGTTATTATGTTCTTAATCGTGCAGATGTGACTTGTTTCGTACTTATCAGATTCGTAAAAATGAGCGGCAGCTAAAATTATCTTCGGACATTATATGTAAAAGCATTTTTTCCACTTCTTTCAACAGCTGTCAAATCGTGTTGAATCTGCTTGAACAGATTTCATTTCACGTGCCTTTTACAGCTATTTATTGACTATTAGGAAGGGAAAGGATAGCAGCCGCCCATTTTCACAAATGTCTTAAAGTTATATTAGGTATTATTTTAGTCAAATATCTCTTTATTTACAAAATTACCGCAATAAACTTTATTGGGTTATACATTTCTCGCCTATAACGTCACGATTCCAATATGGCCGCGGTGACAACTAAGAAGCCTTAATATTGGTTGTTGTAGATGTTGTATTAGGTGTTACAATAATCAAGTATTATTATAACTGAAATATTTCAATGATTTTTTTGTTTATCCTAACAAGCAATACGAATCTTGTAGATTTCGCATTAATTATTGACCAATTAATATCACCAATAGTGATGCTAACTGCAATAATTAGAAACAGTTTTTATAGTTTCTAAGAAATATACAAAACATTTTTGTTTTATTCATTCTTTTATATCTGCACAAAAAAAGAAAACGATTTTGCTAGCATTCAAGTTAATCTTTCGCGTTCGAAACGAGACCCGCATAACTCTAATCTAGCGAAGATTAAGCCCGCATTTTCCTATGCTTGCAGACAGTCATCGGAAGCGGAATCGGCGACCGACGTGATCGAGGACGTCTGCTCGGAAGGTTCCGAAGTAGATTGGTCGTGGCTCGAGGAAGTAGATTGCTTACGGGCCGTAGAGTCGTTTGCGGCTGCCGGAGAACGTGGCAAACAGGAGGGATGGGTGAACGCTATCCCCACCAAGAATGGGAGTGCGGGGCGCAGGCGCGCTTGTGAACGTCACGAGACGGCGACGAACCGCAGTGCCGTGATGTCCGTCACCGCGACGGCAAAGTCCCTAGCGAACGATGGCGAACGGTGGCCATCCTCTGGTGGCGCGCTTCTTCTCGATCAAAACAGTAGTAACAATCGTCATAACGGCAGGCAACATCGCCGGCATTGTAATGGTAATAACAATAACAACAATGACGATGACGAGACCGCGGCCGCACGTTGTAACGCCACAAACGAGGCGGTCGATCGCGAAAATCGCGACAGTGCGACAACGATAACCACTGCCGCTGCCGCTACCGCCGCCACAGCAACCGCCGCCGCCGTCGCTATCGTCGGCTCGGCTGCCGCCACCGCGAATTCGTGGATGCGCGCGTCCATGCGACGTCTGCGTCATCTGCGACTACCCGAGGGCACGCAATGCGATAACGAGCCGGCCAATCGGCATCCCATACCCGTCTCGGCGCCGAATTCGCTGCCGGACATCGCACTGATCGCGCCGGAAATCCTCGCCGCGCAGACCAACGGTAACGGCACTTCCGGTACACTGCTCCGACCTTCGAGTGCACCCGCAAGAAACGTGATTACCGGCATTGCCTCCGCCTCCGCCACTACCACCACCATCACCACCACCACCACCACCACCGTCGCTGCGACACCGCGCCGAGCTGGCCGGCAATTCGCCGGCGGTAGATCGCGAGGGGTGCGAAGTCGCGAAGCGTCTTCGAGACAGGGCAGTTTTGGCTCCTCGACCACAGTCAGCGATATCACCGGCAATACAACCTGTTCTAGCTCCTTCGGCTGTATGTCCAGCAGTTCACCTTCCAGCACTACGGTCAGCCCGCAACGTGTCACAAGAAGGTCAGTAATACACGAGTTTGCAATTACGTTTCTTTTATAGTCGAGAAAATGAATTAAATTTTTTCAAGATGGAGAAATATAAATAAATCACTTATATTACACTGGCTGTAAAGTTTCTCAAAGTATATATAAGAATTGCAAGATCTTTTTTCAACTTTAAAGAAAAGTGCAAAAAGTGATAAGAAAGGAAAATTAAGTGTAATATAAAAAATTATTTTTCTTAGCTGATAGTTTTAGAAATAACTGTTCGCTAGATGTTATTGATGTAAACGCTAAAAACTTAAGCAACGAGAGCAACGAGATAATAATCTCTATACATTAGCTTAAATATTTTTTGTCATGCTGCATATATAATCAGAAGAGGATAAGATAGATACGACACTCTATTAGAAAACATCCATAACTAAAAATGTAGCTTATATTGAAATTTAAAAATAGCGAGTTTTAGCTATGCCAAAACTGGTTATTAATATTGGATCAGCAAAAGTCAAATATAAGAGGGTACTATATCTTGTACCATAACAATTAATAATATTATTAACGTAATTTAATGTATAGACTATAATATGATTTAATAATGTGATTTAATATATTGTAAATCTGATTGTTAACAAATAACGAAACAATTCTCTGTCGATGCTTAGCTGTCGTTATTAAGTAATGTATTGAATCAGTATTGATAACTAATATTGGACCAGTAATAGTAATAATATTAGTAAATTCTACTTGGGCAGACGCGTAAGCTGATAATTCAAAGATTCTTTTTAAAACGCGCAAAAAGTACGATCTTTATGATCGAAATTCTCAGAGTTGTGCTGTTCAACGTCTTCTTCTTGGATTTTGAATAGATCTCTTGTCACACTCCGGAAGCGGGAATGAACATGAAGTTAACGACTCGGTTGTTATTTGTTATTGTTCATCCGAACTTGACAATATTCTTTGTCGCTCACGTTTGCGCAATCAGCTAACACTATTTCGCGACGTTAGACAATCAGATATATAGAAACTTGTCTTTGCACGTAGGATTCTTCTCCGATCGATTGTCCCCGATTAGGCATGTTTCCACTTTGAAAATCGATAATTTTTGCACGTTTTTTGTTCTGTCAATCAGCGTTTTTGCAGAGTTGTACGTAATTGATTGGCAACGATATCAGAAACAGGATATATCATCGATCCGTGAAGGACACTACTATCTTGTTGTTTGTCCGTTAAGCATAAATATTTTGACTTTTACACGACAGTGATTCAGACGTCAAACAAAACATAAATTCAACAAAAAGCAATGAAATGAAATAAGAGCATAAGGTAATAGAAATATGAAAGTTAGTATAAGAGTATAGGATTTATTTTATTAAAAAATAATGAAAGAAAATTGTCATAAAAGATTTGGATTGATGTACAAGCTGACGTAAAAACTTTAGGAAAATATATAATGATACAAAAACTATTGTTATACAATATTGTTATACAATAGACATTATAATGTAGTCATTTTTTTATTCAATGTTCCATGTAATAATCTTTAACATGTGTCGTTGATTCTGTTGTCATACATCTCAATCGCAGAATACATACTCAAAATCTCAACCGCAGGACATCCCATTTCATATCTCTCTCTCTCTCTCTCTCTCTCTCTCTCTCTCTCTCTCTCTCTCTCTCTCCTCTCCCTCTCTCTTTCTTTCTCCCCCCTCCCTCTTTCCCTCTCTGTCTCGCTGTTTCTGATATTTTAAACTACGTACACTTTAGCAATGTGTATATCATTTTGCCTTTCGTAGTTCTTTAATAATCGATCGAAATCTTGCGTTGATGGAAAACACTATCCGTATTTAACTAATCATTTTTAATTTTCCCAGCAAGTCATATTAGTAACCTACATAGAATGCGAATATATGTGCGATAATAAATTTATCAATCGTCCGGAGGTAACTGCAGATCGAGCCTTGTTTCCTAACGAGCTTAATGAGTCCCGTTTATGGTTACTATAATGGTTTATACTATAAATCGCGAATGTCCGAGTCTCGATATTATACTCAATTAATCGACACTTTGCCAGCAACTTTAATCGTGAGGTATCAAATATAAGACACGTGCAAAACATAATTTATCGTGTCAAAGTGAAGAGCAAATATTTGTAACTGTAAAAGACTTAGTATCATTAATATCTTTGAATATCTTCCATTTATTAGGATGTGTTTCGCTTTATTTAGAGATGTGTCTAATAGATAAAATTTATATTGTTTTTAATGACTATGATGACGAGTGCAAGATATCTCGCAAACAATCGCGTGATACAAATGTAATATTTCAAACGACGCAAGTGTAACGACGTAAAGTGGAATGATTCGAAGAAATAATATTTTTCAAACATATTCAGCTAAATTTGAAATATTAAATAAAGATAAACAATTTCTACCAATCTTATTGATCAATCAGCAGTCAAGTAGTCCGATTCGTTCTTGTAAATCGCATGAGGTCGAAAATTTCGTCAAGACCAAGAGAGTCAATGATCTCGAATATCTAGAAATTGTTTTGCCGTCGATGAACCATGTAACCTGTTGCGCAATTCGCTCTCATACCGAGCAAGCAGCAAAAGATGTCGGAAGAAGGTAACGATTTATACATTGATTTTTCCATATGTACAGCGTGAGAATGCAAAGCATCTCTCATAATGGAAACGTAAGATATTGCTTTGTGTACGATATTTAGGATATTGTGTCTACGGTTAATGAATTAATTAATAATCTAATTGATGAGAGATCAGTCTGTATGCCCAAAGAATTCTTTTGAAAATTTTTATTTACTGTTACTGTTGTAGGTGAGATAGAAAAAGTTTCAGACAGATAATTAATGTAATATTATTTTTACAATTGCTCTGTATTTGTAATAAAAAAAAGTTTTTTAAAATGATTTTGATTGATGTTTATTGACATTTAGATGAGAACATATCTGAAAGTATTAAACTTAATTTAATTTTCTAAGAATATTATATTATGATTTAATCTCTTAGATCTTGGAGTTTAATAAATCCTAATTCAGTAACTAAGTTATATATTTCTACTTTAATAAATTTACAAGCCCATATTCTTTATATATATCGTAAGCTTATTGAATAAAATCTCCTTTGGTAAAATCGATTTAGCGAAATCGACATGTGTAAACACTCGCGTATCAGAGAGAATTGACAGAATCGACAGTCATCTGCGGAGCGCGTAATCCTTTTCGCCCGAGAGGGAACGAGCGTAATGAACGCGATTGATTTCAATAAGTTTCCTGCAGGATTCCTGCAGAGTTCACGAAACAGTTTTCTTGTCAATGAACCGTGTGCGCTGTTTCTTCATTCGTAAAATCTGCAATTATTTCCATCCGACCGCCCATCAAGAAACGGGAAATCCAAAAAAACTAAACAAAAATTGACCAATTCTCTTTTGTTTTAAATTTTAACACAATTGAAAATTTCGTGCGATTATTCTTCTTCGTTTGTCGAGATATCTTTTCTTTATTTTCCATATATATTTTAGAGGAATAAATATTAATATCTGATGATAATCTCTTATTATTATGCGGCAGAAAATTGGAGAATATATATTAGTTTTGGAACTTCATTCTGACATCTATCACAAAAATTTTTTTATAATTTTTTCGAATCGTACGTTACTAGAGAGACATAAATTCTCCTTTGTGAAAATTTAATTAAATATATCTTTTTCTTAAAATAGAATTTTAATATACAAGGTATCCTATAACTCGCGACCGAAATTTTTACATATTCCTGACTTAAAAATAAGACGAAAATTCTAATACGAAAATGCCCAGGCTATAATAATTTTTAAATTAATAGCGATTAAAGTCGACTAATCATAGAGTTAACATTTCATGCGCTCAGATATGATGATATAACAAGTGATAAACTGGTGCTACTATAAAAACCCTCTTAATGTCAATCAAGATTATTATACAAATATATTGATATGATATGCTATTTTTATTGAGAAATTATTTTTGCTTTTTTACCAAACCTATTTGTATATTACATACGTGTAATTAATACCGGAACACAAAATATCAATATCAATTCAATAGCGAGATATTATGAGATATTATATGTTAAATATCGATATAAATAACGTTAAAATACAATGATAATGAAATATTTCATTAATTGCATCATATCTAAGCATAGAAAATAAGTACATTGCTATGCGTTGTATTTAATCATAATCATATAATAAAATGTCAAAATTTGACATATCATACGAGAGAGGTTGTCTATGATATGTCAAATTTTGACATTCGTTATATGAGATAGTGTACTTATTTTTTATGCTTAGATATAATTAATGAAATATTTCATTATCATTGTATTTTAACGTTATTTATATCGATACTTAACACATGTCGTAATATCTCGCTATTGAATTGATATTGATATTTTGTAATACGTTCCGGTATTAATTACACATATATAATATACAAATAGGTTTCGTAAAAAAGTAAAAATAATTTCTTAATAAAAATATAATAGTATATCATATCAATATATTTGTATAATAATTTCGATTGACGTTAAGAGGGCCCTCGTGGTAGCGCCTTTCACTTGTTATATCATCATGTCTGAGCGCGCGAAATGTTAGCTCTATGATTAGTCGACTTTAATCACTATTAATTTAAAAACTATTATAGTTAAGCTCGCCCTAGTTAAGCTCGGCATTTTTCGTATTAGAATTTTCGTCTTATTTTTAAGTCAGGAATATGTCATAAAAATTTCGGTCGCGAGTTGTGAGACACCCTGTATATCCATATCAAATTTTATTAAAATGTCTAGCTAAAATTAATCGAGAAATAATGTATTCTGATTTATTCATATCTGTAAAACTCGATTTGTTAAAATCTTTTTTTATTTCTTTTTTTATTCAAATAACATTCATCTTTTGATAAAAGACTCCATTTCGGTTTTTCGACTCAAAGGAATGTTGGCGCACATGATAAATACATGTACATTGTTGAAATTTTTTACATATTTCAAAGTATTTTGTGTCCTTTTTGTGAGATGTTTATGTAAAAGGACTTACAGAAGTGTCGATCGATATTTTCTTTTTAACTTCAAGGGGAAAAGAAGAAAGAGGAATAGAGAATATATTCACTCTCGAGGTTATCGCATGACACGAAAAGACGTTAATGAGAAACTTCTCGTCGTGATACAATTACACATGCTAACAACACGGTCTTTCGTAATTGCACGATTCTTCTTCGACAATAGTTGTATTTCGGTTAGTCGGTTGCTATGGGAGTAGGCAGTACCAGGTCGACGACGGCATCGCCTCGTGTAAGTTATTGTAACGGTATATCGATGTTATAGCCACGAGGATATCGCAGCGGTGATGTTCTACAATCGCTGAGATGAGTTCACCAACGTGAGAGAGCCGAGCATTACTCTCTCGTGCACTTTGTTCTCTTCATCGCATTTAATAATGTTTCTCGAGAATTCCAATACCCCGAGAAACGAAAGAAATCTTTTTCTAGCCGAGTTTCACAGTAATAAAATAAAATCCTATAAAAGAAATTTCAATTTTGAATTGACTTTATTTATAAATGAATAATTTGTCAAGCGTCTCAGTATATCCATTCTTGAGAATGGACGGTGCACGTCGCATCGTCAGAATAGTCGCGTTGGGTCATTGCACTTAATTCTTTGTGTATACTTGCTTTTCCCACCGTCTTTTCTCGGTAGTTCTATTGATCTCAGCGCGAGGGTTGTGTGTCGTGTCAACGCAAACGGCGTCACTTGCCTTTAGCATCAGACAAGCTCATAAATTCAAACGTGAGTCATTTTGTAATTCAACTCACTAATTCTGATTTGTACATTTATTTTATCTCAAGATTATCCTTCAGAACGTTGAATTTTTATATAATCTATGAATCATTTTTTAATGTTTATCGATTAAGAATGGAGGAAAATTGTTAAATAATAATTATCTGATAGTTGGTAACAATTGATTTTCTTCTGGATTTTCTTACAAAAAGAATGAGAACAACTTGAATTCATATGTGCTATTGATTGTACAACATCTCAGACAACACAATGTGCAAAATCGGAACAGACGTCTTATGTTGACATTCCCATTAAACTAATCCCCCATCAGTGCAAAATAAATTTTTTTATATTTTAAAATAAAGTGCTAATTAGGTGCTGAAGTCCGAAATTAGATGCTCGAACCGTTTGGCAGAAAATTAAAAAAAATATTAGAGGGGGCTAGCTTAACATTAAGTTAGCGCCCTCCTCCCCCAATAAAAAAATAAATATTTATTGCTCAAACGAAAAAAACAAATATAGCAGAATTAAGTGCTAATTATGTGCTCACAGAAGTTGCAAAAATAATTCCAAAATATATTGTATTACAGAAGTTACAAATGCCAATCGAACGATCAACAATCAAGAGTAAACTTATGTTAAATAATTAAATACTCGGCCATACTTAGTATTAAAATATTCCTTTTTTAATATTATTTAGAAATATCAAGTCGCTGAAAGTGCTCGTTCCGTTTGGCAGAAATTCGAACGTAAAGGTCGGACCAGCAAGAATAAACTTATGTTAAATAATTAAATGCTCGGCCATATTTGGTATTAAATATATATACTGGTATTAAATATATATATGGTATTAAAATATATATATTTTTTAATATTACTTGAGAATATCAATGTTTATATGAATCAATGAGAATATTTACGTTCGAATTTCTGCCAAATGGAACGAGCACTTAATTGGTTTGATATTCTCAAATAATATTAAGAAAGGACTTGATATTGTATTATATATTTAAGATATAATAAAGAATGTCAATTGCGCACTGTGAACAGCGCTGTTTTTCATTTGCCTATTTACCACATTTTACTGAATACCGAGAATCACTTTATTAATATTTAAAATATAAAATGTTTCAAAAATTATTGATTTTTTAATCATTTTATTTTAATATATAATATATAATATATAATGTATAATATATAATATTTTTATATAATAATTTATATAATAATATTTTTATATATAAAGTAATATAAAGTAATTAGAAGAATTATGTTATGTAAATTAATTTATTTGAAAAAACAACGGTGATCTTCATGCGACTTTTAAATGTAATCTAATATCAAACTAACACTACGTTCCTCTTAAAACTTTACAACTTTTATTTTTCTGTACATCAAATTTAGGAGAGTATTTTGTGATATATGATTATTTCCATTATAATGACATATTCTGTACATAATTTCGAGATAGGAAAAAATTATCCAAGTCCAATGATTCAAAGGCAATTTAATAAACATAGTTCTGTTACATATTTTTTTTATCTTTTTTGATAGCATAAGAAAAAAAATTAGTCTTAAATCAAAGGAAGTATATATATATATATATATATATATATATATATAATTTCTTTTGATTTATATATATATATATATATATGTATATTTATATATATGATTTATATATATTTTATATATATGATTTATATATATATATATATATGAGCAAGAATATTATAATTATCATAAAAATTTTAGTCTTGATTTGATTGAATTTATTTATTGCAAATATTATTTTTGCTCAATTCAAGAGTAAAAATCTACATGAAGATTATAATATACTTGCTTATATAAGAGAATATCTATCTTGCATCACAATACAAATTTAATCAAATCAAGACTAAAATTTTTCTAATTGATTATAATATTCTTGATTATATATGAAAATATATAATCTTGATCTAAAACTAATTTTTTTGTAGCAATATTAGATAATAGTAGGTCGGTACGTAGATTAATAGTATATGTAATAAACTATATAAATAAAAAACAACATATAAAGTAAATGTATGCTACAAATTTTTCGATAGTAATTGATAATTAATTTTTTAGTCATAGTACATTGAGTATCATAAAATTTTAAGAAAATAGAACGAGAAAGTTTTATTAGAGCCCGAGTCCTCTCTCGATGGCTTTACCTGTAAATGCCTAAAATGAAATGGTGCGCGCGGGCGCGCGCGCGCGCGCGCGTGTGTGTGTGTGTATGTATGTGTGTTTGTATATATGTATATAATATTTATATATATAATATGTATGTGTATATATACATATTAATGTATTATAAGAACAATTTATAATTCTTAAAGTAAAAACTGATGACATCTATTTTTTCATATTAAATTATTTGTATCTTTAAACATATTTTTAGAAAGAATGCTAGCACAATAAAAAATTATCAGAATTCTGCAGATAATGAATGCATTATTACAACAGAAAAGAAATTCTCTCTCAATATAGCTGTCGATGCAGAATCTTGTTTTTATCGAAATATCTCAAATTTAGCGAGATTTAGCTTTCAGATAAATTTAAAAGGAAAACGGAGAAACAGACTTGGAATAGCAGTGAAGCCCGAAAGGATTGTCCTCTCCGTGCAGATCGTATCAAAACAAAAAGCGACCTTCCACTTCCGCGCTGATATCTCTTGCGCGGCATTTTTTGTCATTATTCAGCGTAGATGCTCCACCTTATTGCACGGTCCAGTTCACCTACTTTCACGAGAGTCCTTTGTTTTTCGAAGAAATCCCGTACGCTCGTCTAGGTCCGCGTATTTGACGATCATGTATCTTTATTATTTCGCCATTTCAAATTGTCGGTGATCATGTTGTTTTCTCGATAATCGTCAAAGAATATTATATTCATCAAATTCTAGGTATTCGTCTAAATTAACATTCTCAAATGTTATTTTTACATGCAACTCTAACACGCTGCATGAGACACAACATTCTCATATATCTCTCAAAAAATTATTTATTATTATGCTGTTTAACCTCTTAGCTGAATGCTATTATAATGGTTTTCGCGTATGTCATCTTTTTGAACGGTACGCCACTATAGTGGCTTTCGTGTATGTCATCTTTTTTCAAACTCTTTACATGAAAATGTATAAGTAAATTATAATTTATTCATATATAACTCTATGTAATTTCATAGTGGAAAGCGTCATTAGACACAAATCGCAGTACTACATTATTTACGCGCAATCCGCGTTGAACCGTGCCGTACAGAGATACAGTGCCACGGAAAGCGGTACTGCCTCCAGCAGTAGCTAGGAGGTTAAAACAAACTGTGAATTAATATTATTGTCTTCTGTAAGTTAATATTTTTTTGAACTCTTCTAAAATATTTTATTCCTTCCGAAAAATTCGGTTGATGAATAAAATAAAATAAATCGTGATTTGAGATATATTGAAACGTGACTGTCTCTCATTTTAATATGTATATAGCGCGGCAAAGAGAATTCTATAGTAACCGTTCTGCGTAAGGACGGTCAACCATAGTATTAGATTAGGGTCGGTTTGCCTGCATGCACCTACAATGACTTGTTTGTTCTTATTGATTATTTCCCAGGTGAAGCCACGTTGGTTGTCATTATTCAGGTTCCCTCAGGACAGGTAGGCACTTGTAACGTCGACTCCGTATCTAATCTCCATGCTGACCCTAACGATTTTTCCTTATCAATAAGGTGAGACGTGACATCGTATACTTTCAGAAAGTATTCTTTAGCATAGTCGTGTGGCTATATTTGGCACTTTTTCTCATTCAATTTCAAATACCTTTCTGATATTTCATGAACATTCAAAGATATATATCGAATGAAATAGTTGAAAGTTATTAAAATAGTTTTCTTTATGATGCGTCATTATAATGCTTGAAGGTTGAGCCTCTCTATAATAATTTAAACATACTGATATTCTTATATAAAGAACCACATCTGTTTCGCAATTTTCAATGTCTATATAAACATCGTCTGATCGTACCGATCGTATCGCATATGTAAGGCATATCCGGTATATATTGTACTCCTCACCTGTCACGAAAACAGATGATATCTTAAATAAACGCGCAGATGTCACATTTGCCACAAAAAAAAGAATATCCCGATCTTCAAGAGTAGTTGGAACGTTATTACATTGATTTTAATGAGTGTTTGTTAGTCATTTAGAATTTAATTTTTAAATAAGAAAATACAATGGCGACATTTAATGGGATATGCATGAACAGAAAAAGAAATTATTTTTAATTTATTTATTATTTAATAAATCTCATTACGCATGAATTCTGAAGCATATGTAATATATAATAATCTCGCGAGATTATATTTATCTATTCCGAGCGAGCTATGTTTTTCATAATTAACCATCTGATATACGACTTCATGCTCGAAAAATTTTCCGCGAACTTTCGCTTTTCGCGGATTTCCGAACTTGAGTAGCTTTGCTCTTTGAAGAGTGAAGATAGGTGAAGTATGGAATGTGAAAAAGTGAATAGCTCTGATAGCCTGACAGCAAGCAGATAACCGGTTCTGCATCGCGCTATAATTTTATCACTTTTCTTTCATAGAAACTTTCCCCATAAACTTTTCGAATTTTTTTTTCCAATCCTAATAGGATTTCACTTTGTAAGAGTTGTTGGATAGAGCCGGATTTTTTATTTTTCAATGTAATTGAAAATTGATAAGCGGCTTCTATGCGGCTTTATAGAAAAAGAAAGTATTGAAAAAGAAAAAAAAAATATATATATATATATAATGTATAAAACCTTCTTTATTCTAGCGTCGTCATTGTGACAAACTCAACTCCCGATCCGGATCCTGTTCTTATTAGTTTCTGCGAACATTTTTACCGAATTGTTGTTCTCAAACTTTAAACAGAAAGAAAAACGATACATGTTGCTAGAATCTGATAACCATCACTATTCTATACATTTATATACATTATACATTTCTTTTCTTTTTCTTGGTATCAGTATTGATCAATTGCGTGTATTATATGTATTATATAATATATGTAATGAACTATGTAAGTAAACTAACGTACAAATGAAATATACTCATAAATTTTCCGATGGTCAAGAAACTTTTTAAATTATAAAAGGTGATTTAGAATTTTGAGAAAAACAGAATGAAACAATGTTGTTACTGATGTTTAAACCTGCTTCCAACGGCGTTGCACTCCGATCGAAAAAAAATCGTGAATTACCGATGTGGTCGAAAATTATTTGCGATTTGCGATTGTCTGTCTGCATTTTTTGTGTTCGTTGCAATTCAGTGTATAGATAGCGTATAGATAGATACGCGTATAGATATATATTACGCGAATAGATTTTTAAGCATTTGCCACAGATTTACAATGCGCTTTTCACTCATCGTATATGCAGGAGATTTACACGGGAATTTACAACAAAGGAACCTCAGAGAGATCGACGTATTATTTCGCGTTTCGGATGATTGGCGGATCAGGATTCCGCGTTCGCATATCCCGCGTTCCTCACGAAAATCCAATTTCATAAAGACAATCTCACGATTTTATTAGTGAGCTCCACTAATCCCTTTGCGGATTATTAACCTCGTTAAGTCTCCGATAGATGCGCGCGAATCTGAATGAAATTTAATTACTGCATTAAATGAGCGATATTGTAACGTAAAATTTTCTCGAAGGTAATATGCCACCATAGTAATATTGCAAAAACAACTCGCATTTCACCGCTTTTGTTTTTATTCACTCTCCTCGGGCTCGAACTTAGACTTGCGCACACTTTATCAATTTGCCAATCTTTCATGAAAGGCTGTCTGCACATGCTTGAAGGCGTGAGCGGGTGATGTACTCTCGTCAGATAGTTGATCAGAAGTTAACGGTTGTTTCGAACCAATTACCCAAGTCCGATAGCCGCGTATTGTTCGAACGCGAATGAGTCTCTCTTAATAACGTTTTCGTGTTACTATGGGAACGTTCAAATGAGGAAAAAGCGTTTGCCAAGCCGGTCTGACGGAATCACCGGCCGAGAATGCAGTCACCGGTTAGACGAGTCAAACATACGTTTCTGCAGACCGATATACATCTCGCGAGAATTCCTCGCCAGTTTGTTATCAAAACCGACCACTTTTTACCGAATACCGAACAAATTACGCTTCAGCTATGATTGCATGACGTAAATTTAGACACCAAGTTTAAATGTATAATAATTTAGACGTGGTGGATTAACGAGAGTAAAACGATCGTCGCTTTCTCTAGTTTTAATTATTATAATTAATCATTACGATGTTTACTCGAGAATTGATTCCACATTCGTGTTAAAAGAATTTATTTCTCAAACATTTTCTTATATTCGGCGCCTAGAAATCGCGCTCGCTCGTCACACGCGCACCCAAATGGCATATTTAAAAAGCGATAATGATTGGAGTTCGAGCGTGTTATTCCTTTTTCAGGCTTTCGCGTTCTCCACCAGTCGCGCCAAGTGTAATCGGTGCCTCTCGGCGAGAAACGTCCCGCACGGTTGCAGGTTCAGAAGAGCAAAGCGTGACCGTAGTAACGAGTAATTAGAGCGTAACCGAAGAAGCTAAGCGTTACTTTTCATGGTTTTAAAAACGCCCGGTCTTCTCCCAGATAAAATCGTACTTTAACGAAAGACTCGCTTCTTTCGTCGCTACGAACAAACCGAAGCACATACCTCGTATTATTGCCGTACGACCGTCATTATGAAAATGAGTCGTGTATGCCTTTTGTTTCGAAATTAAATTGTTTTCGGTATCGAAGAGCATTACTCAATATAATTTAATAGAGTTGCAATATACTCATCCTCCTCTGCCATGTGCACCTTTTCTACAACGGTATGATTTTATGGATACTTTATGCAGAACGATAGAAAGCATATAAGTTATTATCTCGATTCCATCGTATTCTTCACTTGGAACTTATCTCATAATTACTGATGTATGTGTATGATCATAGACATATCTTAGAAAATGATAAGGATTTGTAACATAGTGATATAAACAATGGCGTTTCCGTCGCACGTATTTTTTTTATTTTTCTCTTTTTTCGATTATCTCTTTTATTACCTCATTCTTTCGATTTAGATTTCTGTAAAATGATAAGCGAGGCTATAGCTTTTTTCATTTCACGTAGACGTAAAAGGTAGAGTCTACCTTTCCTTTAACGTCAAGTAGAGTAAAGTGATTATGGGGAAGTGGCCGCTCTTGCCGATTCCTTTTTCGGACATGACAACTTTAAGATTTGGTGTGAGTCATTCATCTATCCTCTTCATGATTGCGTATACAAAAATTTAATTTACATCCCATTTCCGTATTTCATCAAATTGTTGGATTAAATGTAAGGCCAAATCTAAATCAATCTCTTCTAACTAATCTGAAGAAATCTCAATTCAAAGTTTTACGCGTAAAAGATATATTTATAGCATTATTTTACAATATATTTCTTTTAATATAAAATAAAATATTAAATTGTTATTATATTTTTATCTTATTTATTGTTATTATATTTTTAAGTTATATCTTTATGACTGATGATTATGATTTTTATGTATATTAATTGCATATTACATTATTATTAATTATTGCTTTAAACATTTCTTCAACATACATCGTTATTTGACGAAGGAGGAAGGTTTATTCGTGTCATAGCTCGGAGTCGCAGGCTTAAATCCGCCATTGCCTCTTTGTCCCCGTGAGGGTGTCTCAGGAATCTTAATCGTGCCGTGTCACGGAGCTTTTTCCAGAAGATAATTCGGTATATAAGATTCTCTACCCGCATTACATCGCGAAAATAATAACGGTAACGTATATATATCGCGTTAATCTCCATAATTGCGCACACGTGCAATGCACCATAACAATTATATCTATGTATAATATACACGCGAATTATCGCCATTATAGAATGTCTCACAAAAGGTGAATAGAGAATTACGAAACGTTTGAACGGATAATATATCGTGATAGGAGAACAGATGGAGAGCGCAGTTAATTGAATTTTCGACGATTACACGGATGAATTCGAATTAAATCTGTAATCAGAGCTCCTTATATTCGCATTTAAAGAAGATAATACATATGTGTAACGTGTAACGATTACGTTTTCACATTTGACGCGTAGTGATTCACAGTTTTATCGTAAAGTGTTTCACAAGGGCGGAAATTTTGATTTCCAACAATAACTTCCTTCACCAGAAGGAAGAATTACTTCACCCAAAAAAAATATTCTAATTATAAAGTGAAATTAAGCACCGAGAAATGTATACTCGCGGACAAAAACGGAAGAAGATCATCGGGCATGTACGTCCGAACACGTCGAATTTTTCACAATCGTATGTCGCGTTTGCGTTAGCCGCGCACGCGGCTGTTACACCCGCGTATAATCTGCATAATAAATATATGGACTCGCTGGATAGGCGTGTGCATTTCTTCGTTCATCGTTCCCTTTCTCTCTTCCTCCTGTTCCTTCTCCCTTGTCCTCATGCCCTGATATATCTAGTGGTCAGAGTGCGTGGCTTCGATTCGCCTTCGATTATGCACCATCTTCTTCCTCCGTGCCCTCGCGAAACCGCGCACGTTGCATACGCGACGAGCACACGACAAACATCGGCCGGTTGCAAAACGCTCACGAAAAAGAATTGCTTCGTATGGTCATAAAGGCTATCTACAATGTGCTTTTTGCGTTTTGTTTCGTGTCCTTTGTCTCTTGTATTTTGCTTTTTGTATTTTTGTCGCATGAAGCTGAAGAGAAACATTGCCATCTATAATTAATCTTTTCTGAATTTCCGAAGAAAAATGTTACTTCATATCATCCAATCATGAACCAATTACAGATCGACATTCATAGTCTGTTTTCATATTAAAATCATCTTAAATAAAAGTTTTAGATGCCGACATAGCATTCTTATTGGGGAATAAAAAAAAATTTGCGAATAATTCGCCAAAAACTTCATCCACTTCATTTTCTTTATCTGACATGTTATTAAATTATATCGTACTTTACATTCACCGCGCAATATCGTCGTTGTGTCGTATTTAATAAGATGTTTCTTTGTTTTTCACAAGAAACATGAGACAAGAAACATGATTGTCGATAAAACAGTACACGAAGAGGCATAAAGGCAAAAGGCAAAAAGTAAGAAACAGGAAACAAAAAGCACATTGTAGATTAGCCTTAAATGTTCAAACCGTAAATGCTCCTGCGAGTCCTCATTGAGATTGAACGTTGTTCTTTCCGCGCAATGCGAATACATCGCAAATGAATCTTTCTCACGAATAAATCTATGTTTATTCCAGTTTTTTAGAATACGTACGAAATAATTACGTAATGTTTTGGAAAATGCATATATTTTATACATGTTTTTCGTACATTTGTCGTACTGCACGATCACTCGATAATTATATCTTGGAAATGCAATTTTCGCTGCGTTACGCTATGCACGCGTGTATAATTCGCGCAGGGACTAAATTATTGATACGATTTAATGGTGCAAACTCTAAGTGCACAAATTCACAAACGTTTAATTATGGGCGATCCGTGTGTTGTCTGTTTAATTTATACTACATTTATTTTATACTACATTGAACATACTTGTTAGAATTCAAAATTACCGAGCAACCTCGTATTACGATTTAATATTAAATCGTTTAATCGTTTAATATTAAATCTGCGGTTCTGCCGCGCAATTGAACGAAATATGCGTCTATTATAGAACGATATCATGCTATATTGAATGATATCATGCTTTTTATGGATTTGATATTTTTATGGAATAATATTTCGCAAAACATCTATTTTATGTATTAATTTGACAATTTTTCTTTAGAAAAATCTTAATCTAATTGTAAGATTTAGTTATAAAGATAGTTAAAAATAAAAATATAATTTAATAAAATGTATATTTCCAAGATTTATTCAGAGAAATTCTGTCAAAATTTAAGACTGTATTGCACACTTATTTTTATTTAATGAAAAACTTAAAATTATTCTAATTGCACACACTAAAAAAAAAATCTTTGTATTAGTAGAATTCTCTAAATTTAGAGGATTTTATTCTTATATATGGTCTCAAGAGGAATCCATTAAAATTAAGAGGAAAATATTCTAAGTACAATATTTTTTTATTTAGAATAATTTCGCCTTGCATCTGCAGTGCAAATCTAGTTGTTCTCAATATCAATTTCCTCTTGTATACAGAATATATAATATTTTTTTGAGATATATATTTTTTTATTTAGAGTAATTTCGCCTTGCATCTGCAGTGCAAATCTAGTTGTTCTCAATATCAATTTCCTCTTGTATACAGAATATATAATATTTTTTTGAGATATATTTATATTTAATTTATATATATATCTTGTTAGATTATTATTAATGTGAATTAGTACGTTTTCAAGTTGATCTTTTCCAAAAATCTTTCAACTTTACTTTCACTCATTGTGACAGAAACAAAACTATGAGAAATAATACTATCTGAGCACTTTTCTACAAAGAAGTTTTTTACAAAAGATAAAATCGCGATTTCATTCTTTTTGATAGATTGATTGTTTCGATATACACTGTCAGTATTAAAAATTTATAATATACGTTATGCGAACTATGGATTTTCTGTACTGGCAGTGTATATCCGAATGCGGCCGTTCCCTTTTACTACGTCTTTTCGCGCAGCGCGACGCTTTTTCTATTTTAACCTGTCAGATATGGCAGACGGTAACGACACACTTTGTTTTTCGTGTTTTTTGTATCGCATATAATAAGGCATTCTGCTTTCAGTAAACATATTCCTCTTAATACAAGAGGAAAAACCATTAGAATAATATATATTACATTTTGGATGAATAGTTTACTTTATTAGAAGAGAAATACTCTTTCTGTAAAAATCTTTGCTTAGAATATGGCATTACAAGAAATTTCATTTTATAATTAGAATATTTTTTTTTTGGATGATATAAGTATCAAGATAGGTACTACCAGAAAAAATCGAGAAAATCTGGAATTCTTTTTAGGGGATTTAGTTTTTCTCTTTGAAAATCATGGATTTTCGTGAAATTTCATTGGTATTCAGGGAAATTTTTGAAATTTTACTTTCAAATTTAAATTTTATTTTTTTTTTTGACAAAATTATTTCTTATATTTTCTGTATCCAGTAATGTCAAAAGTTAAGGCGATCCCGTATCGCAGGATACATAGAGGGCTTACTCGCATTAAAGAGAAACTATCATCAATATTAACTTTTTAGTGTATAATTCCATAATATATATTATTTAATTAATATATAATTTATAATAATATTCTTTGTCATTATTCGTTGTATATTTAATTATTTTTCAAAGTCTATCTCTGATAAGCTAAATCCAGGTATTGTAGACAAATTGTTATATGGCTCTTCAAATTTTTATTTTATTTTTTTTTTAGCATTCTTCTAATTTAATATTCAAATTTCAAGTAGTTTTATTTATAATTAAATGATTAAAGAATATTAAAAAGCTCGTATGATAAAATAAATTTATTTTAAAACTTAATCTTAAAAAATTTTATAAATTTTGATTAAAATTCCTAGAAAATCCGGGAATTCTCAGGGAATTTATTTACAAAATTTGAATACAAACTCTGAAGTACTTTTATTCAAGATGAGTTATAAGTAAAGTTTTATTGCGATGTAAAGATTAGCTGCCCTATAAATAAAAATTAAATTTTAACAATCTTTATCTTTATCTAGCAATCTTTATCTTTAAATTTTTATTAATAGAACTACTGATTTCTATATCACAATCAAACTTTACATAAATAATCTTGAATATTTAAGTATTTAATTAAATTAGCTTGAATATTAAAGTATTTATATAAAAAAATTAAAAATTTTGTCATTCTTTCTTACACTTACGTTATATTTTTATTAGAGCACACTTCTACATATTTATATTTAAATAATTTTTTATCTAAATTTTAAATCACCGCTAAACATTTTTGTATCATTTTTTAAATGCTATATAGGATAATTTGTAAAATTTTCATAATTTTTTTGTTGTAAATATAAAAATTAAAAATGGATAATCTTTAATCCCTAAGATATATTTTACATAATAATTATTTTTAAACATAATTGTTTTTACACAACAATATTTTATTCATTTACGTGAGTTTTTAACAAGCAGACAATCTGATTTCTTTACATTTATATTTATTAAGATATGCAGTAGCCACTCACTAATATAAATATGGTATAATATACGTATTATGAATATACGTTTAGAATTGGCATAAGTGTAAAAAGTACACAATTTTTATATTGCATTTGTTTAAAAATTGTATATAGTATTTGTTTAAAAATTTTAACAAATAAATATTTAAAAAATGTTTTTAATAAATGCTCTCTGTATAAATGTAATATAATATATACCTAAAGAACACAAATTAGTATAAGAAAAAGAAACTTCTAAAAACTATATGTATCATACAGTGTAAAAAACATATTATAAATACATATTACGTACATATGTATTTGTATGCATAAAAATGGTATTTATAAATATGTATAGCATAGTATGAATCGTGGATATGTGACGTATTATGCGTCTATCTAATATTTATAGTTTATATATGTATATATGATACATGTGATTCTATGGATTTTATTTCTTATATCTCAATTCGTATGTTGGATGTATACAGTGATAAATTATGCATATTTTTTTGCATGTTTTACACATAATTCTTTTCATGAACGAAATAAGTTAGACGTAATAGGAAAGTTAAATCAATTTTGTACAATCCATCTCCAGGCAGCTTACTACGTCAGGGATGAGGGAGAATTAAACGGCAGTTCTTGGCGCAGGTAGCCGTGATTTCAGTACGCAAATCCTATTAGGTCTAACTGCAGGATGCAATCACGAAAATACCGTTAAAGCCGTATGAGTGGCATCTCGCCAGGGATGGGATATGCGCGATTTAGCGAATCGAATCGGCACGGTAACTCGCGCGTGATTACGTTTCTTAAAACGGTGTACCTCGTATTTCGCGGCTCGATTGTGAATTGTTAAAATTTTTCGTGGGAATCTACCATTTTTGCGGAATCAATGTGAAAATGCGTTTGTATCTGTGTATTTTCAATTTTCAGATCTGGATATATTCTTTCATTTGAATCCATTGGTCTTTTTCTTAAATTAAAAAATATTGAGAATTTTTTTTGAATCGCGACTCCTGATAAGATCATGTTTTTATTATTACATTATGTACAAAAAAAAATCGACACGATAATTATAACGATAATTTCTTACACGACTCCACGCGTGTTTAGCACGCTGACCTTCAATGCGGCGTATCCGTGAAACACACGGCGATGAGTGGCATTGCGATAATGTTTTCGCGTCGATTACGCAATATTCATAATAAGAATAGGGTAATGCTCGCGCGTCTCTTTGTTTGTTTGGGAACGTTGCGTCATCGAGGTCGAAAGTGACCATACTATGCACGCAATCGTTGTCTGATGTTTCGTTGAGTATGAATGCCAGTGCTTTCGTTCGCATATTACTATCTCCGTTTACAAAACAAAGACTCGGGATTCGGTGTCGAATTTCTACACTTCAATTTCTCGCTACGTCGGTATCACGTATACTAAGATCATCAGAAGTCCATTCGCACTCCTTCGCGCATCGAACGTTTTGCGTGTTGCACGTAAGCGCGAAACGACGAATATATAATTACGCATGGAAAACATGCAAAACTCATAGTTGAAATAATCACAACACTGATAAATTAAACGTAGTTAAAATGACGATTTAAAAGTTACATAAAGTTAAATGAAATCTTGCTCGTTTTGACTGATGGGAATAAATTAATTAGTCAATTGAATTGCGTGAGACTTGATTGTTGAGATATTTTTTAAAAGGAAACACGTTAGTGCACACACATATCTCCTTCATCGAATTACGTCGTGATAGCGAACACTTAGAAGATTCTAAGTTTTCACCATGTCAGTTATTCTGTAATAAGTTTATCGGAACTAATTATCTGCCATAATGGAAAACTTATAGGGCAGTTTGGAAATTTCATTGGAAAATTTCTAATGAATTTCTTATCGAATAGTCCGTTAGCATCTTCGGTAGCAAACTTACCCAAATTCATTTACGTAATCTTAACTAAGTTTGCTTTTACGAGCATAACATCGAGCGTTACAGTTCAAAATCAAAATGAGATAACGGATAAAAATTATGAAATATGCAAAAACGTTAATATTATTATTAAATTATTATAAATAATAAATATAATATAAAGGTGATAAATATATATTTAATGAAGGATAATTTAATCAAATAATTGTCAATTCCACAAAATTAAGTAAATTAGCTAAATATTTGTCTATTTTAGATAGTAAATGATCTCAAGCACTCCCTTTTCTTCGTAGCGCGAAATTATTTCACAAAAGATAAAAGATGAAAATAACACGATTGTTGACATAATTTTTCAGGATAATAATTTCAGGACAATAAATTATTGTGTAATTGAATTATTGGAATTCTGTTTCCCCAACAGAAGTTGAAACGCGTCGCCGATCCGCGAAAATAAATGCCAGGAAGTAGCGTTGTCCAACAAAGCACATATACTGATGTTTCTAGTCTGTTCTGCCTGCCAACTGTTAGTTTATAACGGACTCGTCGATCCGTTACCGTTGATACTTCGTTATCCTGCCATCGTCATTCAGCGGACGATTTCGCGAGGAGTAAACTCTATGAATCTCTCTGTTGTCTGTTGTCCCCGCTGTTGTCACCGGATCCAGCACTTGCGATTCGCGTTGTGCGTACATTTTCCACACTTGCCATTCACAGTATGTAACATTGGCGACGACGAGGATGACATGCGTTCGATAATGCAGGAGATCCGGTGCACAGCTGCAGCTCGCTTAATCGGTTACATGGCGCACTGCACTCGACGGAAAAATTGATAATCACTTACGTAACGGTCACTATCGATCGTTCATTTTGATCGTTCATTTCGACATATTGAAACACCTTGAAAACGCGCGCGACTATATAATTGTTAATTGATCGTTGTACGTTAATCATTGCGCGATTATTTCCTGTCCTCTCAAAGGAAAGAATATTTCTCACGGCAATAATAATTGTCATATCGCGTTAGAAATTATAGTTGCTCGTTATAAATAAATATAAAGTTCATTAACTTGGCATTTTTATTTTTATCACTTTATGCTTTTTTTGAAATTATATATATATATATATATTTTTTTTTATATCGTTATGCACTCGTCGAGTGTTACATCCTCAGGCGAAGAATTGTCGCTTATGCACTTGCATCGCGATGCATTTTGCATGGCCTCTTCTCGGCTCGGCTGCTATCCTGATACCGTGGCTGCAGCTGCGCCGACGTGTCGCAACTGACATTGTGAGAAAGAGAACAACGCGAAACCGCGAAACGACAAATCGAGAGGCATTCGCTTTTAAGCATTTACATAAATCTCGACGAGCTCGGCACGGCATTCGTCTCTCAAGAACATGATTCTCGCGTGTGCACCCTCGATCTTGCCAAGCTCTCTTTATGCGCGATCGAATTTCGAATCGTGATCGATCCTGTCGAAATATTTACCCAACGCGTTTCTCCCTTACGTCACGGCGATCGACAACGAATTTATCTCGCTCCTCTCTAGAAGAGGAAGAATTGCCCCGTGCTAAAACACGCGAGTCAGCCTCTCATTGCGATGTGGCGCGATGCAATTCTGTCGCAGTTTGTTCGACAGAAAGAGGAATGTTGAATTTGAATCATTCAAAATCTTTTAAAATTTCGATTCTTTCGCAAGAGCCAGTCAAAACGTGCGGCGTAGATTGTTAGTTATTCAATACGCATTACATTAATTTGATTATTTTTCCCCCAAGCAATTTTTTTTCAGGGGAAACAAGATTATTTGACAAAGGAAGTAAATTGCACGGACGGGGCGCATTCGTTTCCTCAAACAATTTCAAGCTTCAACAAAGCTGAAGAGCGTTCTCTTCGAATCGATCGCGCATCGGCAAAACATGACTCTTGAGAAAATTTTTGAGCGCGGAGATGTGTCAATTCTCAAAATGTCTCGTCTAAGTCATTTTTTAATAAAACATAGTCTTCCTTTTATGCCGGCTTGCTTCGATTTCACACTCTCTTCCGTATTCATATATTCGTGTTTTCTCTCTTTCTTTGTTCTTCTCCATCTGCATTACATATTGTGCATTCGACAATCGTCAAATAATACCAGATTGATGCATATATATTGCATCAAAACAATGTATCAGTACAAATATATATAAAGGATATTCCACCTCTATCCAACTCTGGATAGAGGTATAGCTTTAAAACGGTTGACGATGGAAGAAAATATTGTAGGACAAAATTAAATAGTTTACAATGCTTTATATTTTTGTGTTACTCTCATACATTTCGTACATTTTTGTGTATACATTTTTGTTATGAAATGCAATTGCATTGGCTTTTTTTCTCCTTCTTCTTAAGAATATATCAGATGTTTTGAAATGTGCTGATCAATGTTTCATTTATCGATTGATATATATTAAATTTTACATTTGAACGTAAAATATTTCTGATGATCTTACATCAATATTTTTATGCATGGAATATCGAGACAAGTCAATTGAAAAACATCACATAGTTGTTGTTATTTTTATAAAAAATATGAAATTGTATATTTGAAGATTTTATATTTTTTTAAAACCAATATATGTTTTCTTTAGACTGATTTATTTACCTTATTAATCTGTGCGTAAAAGTATCAATGTGAAATTGAAAAGATGGATTTTACAAGATGTATTTTATATTAAAATATGTTGAAATAAACTGTAAAATAATTTTTAAACTATTTTTAAATATAACTTTTTAATAATTTTTTTAGAAAAAACTATTAATACATCTGAAAAATCAAGTTTTATTTTAAAAAAGCATAATTTTAAATGTAATATTATATGTATGTATATTGTATTTAAATGTATATTAATATAATTATATGTGTAGAATGAAGAGCAAGCGTAGCATAGTTAGGGTTGCCATCCGTCCTCTTTTCCCCGGACACTTTTTCCGGATCCTCTTTTTTAGGGCGTCAGGGACGTCTAGGAGGACTTTTTTGAAAGCGTCCGGGATTTCAGGAAAGCTGCTAAATATTTTGTTTTGATTTCTCTCGCATTACTCTGCATTATCAAATAGCACAGCTATCACATAAAAGAGTTAAAATTTTTTAATTTTAATACTTAATAAAACTTAAACTAAACTTATAATAACACTTATTTTTAATCAAAATAGTCTGTATTTATTTATTTTCCAGTCAAATTTTCAGTTCAAATTTCTCTTTGCTCTGAATACTAATGAACAATTAGATGTAAAATAATAATTTATTTACTGTTCTAATCAATTTTATTAATTTAAGTGCATTTTTATATGCGTCTGGGGTTGCAACCGAAACGTTCGGGGTTTTTGGTTTGTAAGTCCTAGTTTTGAAAATTTTAATATGGCAACTCTAACCAAGAGTAACTTTGCCTAGTACGTCTCTCTATCAAAAATTTGCCATTCGGAACCGGCAAATTTTAAACTGTATAAGTCCCATATATCTGTATAATCATCGTGCGCATCACAGATATATGAAAGAAATCACCACGCTCGGACACGAGCAATGGGATTGACAAGAAGAAGATGTGTATATGTGTATGATTATTGTACAGAAATAAGAGTAAATAAATTTTGCGTTATATTTTGGCTTGCGATATATTTTATACATAATACTAAATGTGATTAAACTTTATTCAATATACGTAAGATATCAAATGTAGAGATTGTTATGTCCACGACAATAAAGACATAAAGCAATAAAATCATTGAGAAATTGGCAAATTATTATTATTAGTAATTATCTCATGTATGATAAACACTTCGTTGAGTTGTGGATTGTTTTTCAATGTAAAAGGTAGCGTATCAAAGATTAAACTAATGTATTAAAACCACATAATTAGCATTAAATTATGATTATCTTTTTTATTCTGTTTTTTAAATAAGTCTAGTCTCCTTAAGTTGGTATAAATGTAATGTTTTTTATTAAATGATTAGAGAAATCATTAAAATCATTAGAACAATAAATTCGCATACTGGCATGTTAGCTTAATAGATATCAAACTCCGTCCAGTTGGGACAGTTTGCATATATCTTGCCGAATATTTTATGTAAACCTTCAAAGTATCCCATGAAAGATGTATCAAAAGAGATTATTCGAGATAAACAGATATCATACATCAGTTTGTATGAATAATTCATACAAACTGATGTGTAATATCTGTTTATCTCGAATAATCTCTTTTGATACATCTTTCATGAGATACTTTACCTATGCTAATAAATCCTATATTAAGAAAAAATCCTTCATTATCGTTGAAATGACGAGTTTTTAGCATCAATTCTAAATATCATTACTTTTAAAGAAATCACTTTTCTATCGCATTGCTAATACATCTCTTACAATTTCTAATACTTTTAATACTCTTCTAATACTCTTTCTAATACTTCTAATATTTTTTCTACTTTATTCTATTCTAATACTTTAGACTTTGATATTACATGTGAGAACGATTTGTTGAACTCTCGTGTCTGTATACGCGCACATCAAGCGTATTTATCATATCGCATCCATTGAAACGCGGGATAGCTGACTAGAGAACGATTTCTTGAGAAAATTCAAATAAAAAAATGAATGGAACATAATTTCTGCTTATTTCTTGAATGCGAAAGTATGTAGTTTTATTTGATTATGTATTAGCAATATTGCGTGCGAAGGATTTGCTAGTAAAACATATTACGCGTGATCTTAGAATTCATTTGCGTACTCACTGCGATAACAGATATGCTGTTAATGCTTGTTACTTTTTTTTTTTTTTTTTTTTTTGAATGGTTAAAGACCGCGAACAAAACACCGATTAGAATCTGGAACGCTTCGATCTTTGCCAATTATTGTCAATCTTCCGAGTCATTAATCTTTCGATATTTTTTAAAAATATTAATAAAATCTACGATAATTTAAACACCTGTAATTATACCGTTAATACCTGTCGTGTATCGCGTGCTGGTCAATCGTTCCCGCGATCGCGATCGCGATCGCGTTGTACGCCACGCATGCACATGCAGTATCCATCTGCGTGTGCTACGTATGTGTATAAATGTGCACATGGTATGTCGCGCGAAACACTCATATTCAGGATACAGTTATCCGATACGAGAGTTTGGCCGGCCTTCGCGTCAGGTCCGCCATGGCAGTATCGTACGCTGCTCCGCCGGGCATGAACGATCGACCATCTTCAAGGTTCTTTCGCTCGCGCACGTAACGTGGGACCAGCCGCGGGCGGCGAACGGCGGACGACGGGCGAGGACCCATCGTGTTCCGGTGCGCGCAGTGAAGCGGCATAGCCGCGCGAGCGTAGCGGTTCACCATTGACAGTTCGTCGTTCGTCGCGAAGCCGGCAGCGCGAGTCGCGTGATCGAAATGAACGTTTTCTCTCCCCGCATGAAGGTGAATCCAGAGATTCTCGTTTTCCGCTGAAATGAAGTGACTCTGAGAAATAATTTCGGTAACACTCCCAGTGTTGAGACGTTTGCTAAATAAGTCCACCGAGCTTGCTTTCCCGTCCTTCGCAATATGAAAGATGGAACGACAGCGAATAAGTCGCCTTTTTCAATTATTTGAGTTAAGAGATCGTTAAGGGATCGAAAGAGAAGAGAGATGAATTTAAAACTTGAAACTAAGAACTAGGAATAAGCTACGACTTGAAAGGTAATATACATGTAGGTTCCACTTGTGCGGCTGCAGTTTCGTTCGGAATACTGACAAGTCCGTCACGATGAATCGAATGATAGTAAATTAAGGATGATCACGATGTGCGACACTCGATTACGCTGGAGCATTAGTTAAGTGCTCGTAGCCGACGCGGGAACATCAGTCGAAGACTTCGAAGCACATCCTGGAAATTACGCATGAAATGATATCAGTTTTCGTGTTACCGAAACTTTTGGTTGTTTACAGTTTACATGGAAAGTGCGGACACGCTGCATGGACATCGAAGTGAACTGTGTAATTTAATCTTCTGGCTTGAGAAAGGAAAAAGAAAGGAAAGAATTTTTATGCAACATAAAAAAATCTGCCAATATAAGAAAAAAATTTTTCAAAATGGCATAATGCGACATTGCTAAAGAATTCATCACAAACAACAATTAGTCGTCTGAATCAATTGACATGGATGTGGATGATTCGTCCGTCAGAAATCTTATTTTTCTAAATTAAAAACAACTCCAATTTTTAGAATTTTCTCAAGTATCTTTCGCTAACGTCCATAGATTATAACTTTGAATGTACATATGACGTAAATTTCGTTTATCGGGGATGACGACTCGATTCGGCATGTTTCTCCGTTTCTTTGACGAGATATCTGTCGAACAAACATAGATTGAATTTCTTCATCGAAGTAGAGTTTTCGTCGTTCCCGAGAGCCTTCTGTTCCTCGCATGATTAACTCGTACGATTTGATGTGTCCGACGTGACCGCATTGCGGTGTGTATAGTACGTACGCGTATCGATTAGCCAGCAAAGTTTACGCCGCCAAGTGACCGCGGCGAAGCCGGAAGATCGAGCGGATCGAAACTTTTCCAAGCGGTTATAAGTAAGGACGTTCCAATATATGGCATAAATTGCTTATTGCGCTGGAAGAGAACAAGAAAAGGAAGCGAAGCGAAAAAGAAAAGATTCCATCGGATCATTTTACCATTGATTTTTTCGGGATATTTTCTCTTGAGCAACGTTTCGACGAGGATTTTGACGAGATTTCTGCAGCAGCGTGAGGATATTAATTTTCTTTAAAAGGCTATATAAAAATTATATAAGAGCTTTTTTATTATTTTTTATCTCGGCTTCATCTCAGAATAAGGAGATCAATGTCAACTTAATATCAACGCCAAAGCTACTTACCGAATTACTTGCCGAATTTCTTGAATGAAAGAGAATAACGAGAGCCTCTGAGCTTTTTTTTTATCTAAGGTATACTCTTGTGAAGTGTAAAATCGAAACAATTTTAAAGAGACATTATTTCTGATAATTGGTAAACGTTTAACAGACAAAAGGACAAGCATTTCTATGCGGAGACACGGGCAAGCGAGTCTCACGAGCAGTAGTCTCGTGATAATCTGTTGTTACGGTCCAAGACCCATAATTTTTCGAGAAAGAGACAACAAATGGTTAAACCGGAGTTAAGCAATCTACGGCATTGTTCGTCGCGATGAGCGCGCGACGTGAAAAATAACGGGGGGTCCCGGTCGCGGGTGTACGACACGATTATGTGCCACGCGAGAAAAAAGGAGCCAAGCGGTGGAGCGAAATAAAGAGCCGCGCGTGACTTCACGCTGCGGACACGTTGCCGGGTAGTGGGCAGTGGCGAGGAAGAGAACCGGCGCCGCGGAAACGGACGGTTTCGAAATTCGATTGTTTCATGACTCGTTAAAGCAGCCGTCGTGGAACGGCCATAAAGCTACCATCATATATCTTGCGTGGATTTTCTCGAACTATAATATCTTTCGTAACAGAGGCGACGCGAAAGTGACGTGCAAGACGAGAAGAGAGAGAAGGAAGAAGAGCTTTTCTTATTCAGTGAGTTTCTATGTTGAAATATAATATATTCGAAAGAATGAGATTATAATTAATAGGTTATAATATATTTCAAGGACAGATTTAAAATTCATGTTCGAGAATGTATCAAGGAGAATGTACAATATCTGAATATCTTTCAGTCACATTTAAGGGAAGATGAAATCCATGCACGGTAAACGTTCTTGACAAAATTAATTAACAAACGTTCTTGAACGATTAATTAATAATCTTTTAATCTAAAGCGGAACTTATTACTCGAAATTAATTGAGCGATCACTTGCGATATCTTGAAAATCAGAATTATTTTACGTAACGATTGTACATTCTACGAGTGGAGGAAAGGACGAGTTCTGAAAGTTATATCTATTTTGCATATCACGGAAAAAAGGATATCAACGACGGAAGCGAGATTACTGGAAAAGAGTCGATTTGTTCGGCAGGCATCAGAGGCATCGCGAAGAAGACGACGACGCAAAGACGTGATATATGATGAGGATGAACCACGATCCAACAATCTGTCATCAGTATTTCTACTACAGTCAGCGTCGGTATCGCGTCAGGTATTAAAAGATTTACACTGCGATAGACAATGCGCAAATGTATATACAATGTATATACAAGAATATAACCGTTCTGCGTTCCGTTATTCCAATTATTGTGGAAACATTTGCTGGTTGAAGCGCGCTTTGCTTGATTAATTAATTGCAAGTTCGCTTCGATCGAAGCATGCTGGCGATACCGTTGTGTTTCAATTAATTCCGATTGCTTGCAATCAACTATCGACTTGACTATCGATTAGTGAATGAATGTGTACAGAAGGAAATTAGTTAAATCAATACAAATATTCTCGTATAAGCAAGAATATTATAATTTTCTTAAAAATTTTGATTGAATTTGTATTGATACAAATATTATTTTTGTTCAATTCAAGACTAAAAATCTTCTATATGAAGATAATAATATTTTTGCTTATACATAAGAATATATAATCTTGATTTAATCCTTAACTGGGCGCACCTCTCAGTCGAACATTACTGGGCGCATGCGGCATTGAGTGCCGCAAAATTCGTTTTTCTGAAAAATCATTGATAATGCAGATCTTTTTTCTATTACTGACCTTCTGTATTCCTCATTTAACATCTCAATCATAAAACAATGCAACTGCCGCATTTTTCCTAAATGATTTTTAAGTGGTTAGCCTTTTATCCATTTTAAAATCAGTAAGACACGGAGTACGGAGTGCCGCGCGCGCTTCAGAATGTAAGTAAAATCTTGCTTATATAAATAATTATAATAATGCAGGATGTTAAATCATTCCTCACATTAACTTATTTTTAACTTATTTTTACTCGCATTAATGCTTAATATCTCTTTAGATTAGAGTTAGTTATATTTTAAAAAGCTCAAACAATACGAATTTTGAAACAATTTTAGAGACATCTTGAATCAAAATCCTGTCCTAAGTTTCCTATCATAAATTTCAAAAATATCCTAAATCGAGAAATATTTTGTAAATATTTGGAGAAATGGAAGAAGATAACATACAAGAAGAAAATTGATTTTATTTTTTTTCTTATTTTACTTGATTTTAATAGTTTATTTTATATCATTATCTTATAAGAACATTATTATTACTTTTTTGTTTGATTTTAAATTGATATCTTTATTTTTAAAACAATTATCTTATTTTTAATTTTCTACTTACATCTAATCAAACTTTTATCTTTATAAGAAAGTAGACATAACATTTTAATATTATATTCGATTATAAATATAGTTTACTTGTTTTTATGATTATCCAGTTATTTATTCAATTATTATAACTCCCAAATAATAAATTTGTGATGCGGCACCTAGTGCCGCGAGCCCAGTAACGTTCGGCCGGGAGGCGCGCCCGGTTAAGGGATATACAAGGATTCTCCAGATTTTCCGTATAAACTTTGACATTATACTCTATTAGGTGAAATAAAAAAAATGTTCTATGAACATAGGTCATTAAATGCTTTACTTAGAAGTTATAGCAAAAATATAAAATTTACAAAAGAAACAATTTTTCACTTAAATTTGCATAATAAATTTACACACACACACACACAACACACACACGTATATATGACCTATTAGAAGTTAGCCCCCCACTTTTAGAAATAACTTATTTTGAGAGTTGTGCTGAATTGTGCTAGGTTTGTGCTACATTGTGCCCGAATTTTAAAACCGTAATGTGAAAAATGTCATAAAAAATGAAAAAAAACGACATTTTAGGCTAGCCCCCCACTTTGCGATTTTTTTAATTTTCTCGATTGTGCTAGGTTGTGCTAGGTTGTGCTAACATTGTGCCAAAATATTATCTTTAAAAAATAATAATAGAAGTTATGATAAAAAATAGATTTGGGAAAAAAAATATATAAATGACATTTATTCTTATATCAGTCATCTAAAGAGTATGCAAATGCATATCTAATATATATTCGCTTAGCACAAATCGGCACAACCGTCGGTTTCGTCAGCACAACGATATGAAGGGCACTTTACTCTTGAATGCGGTCCTTCGCGCAAGCATTTTATGTTAAAAATTCGGATTTGTAGTTACTCGATATTGATAATACTGCATATCTGAGTTGTGCTAGCCCAACACAAGTCAGCACAACATTCGGTTTCGTCAACACAACGATATGAAGGGCACTTTACTCTTGAACGTGGCCCTTCGCGCACGCATTTTTTGTTAAAAATTCGGGTTTGTAGTTAATCGATAATGATAATACTGCATATCTGAGTTGTGCTAACTCAGCACAAGTCAGCACAACATTCGGTTTCGTCAGCACAACGATATAAAGGGCACTTTACTCTTGAGCGCGACCCTTCCTGCACGCATTTTTTGTTAAAAATTCGGGTTTGTAGTTATTGGATGTTGCTAATACTGCATATCTGAGTTGTGCTAGCCCAGCACAAATCAGCACAACATTCGGTTTCGTCAGCACAATGATATGAAGGGCTTTACTTCTTGAATGCATCCCTTCGTGTCTGGATTCTGTGTTCGTAATTCCGATTTATAAGCTGATTCAGATTTATTATCTGATGGAATGGAAATTGTTTTAATTATTTTATTCGGAGACTTCTCTTTGTTGTGCACTTGTGTGCGCATAAGCCGTTCCACCGCGACAAGGTGGAGATCATTGGAACGGGTTTTTGCATTTTCATTTTTTTGTTTTTTTCTGAGTTTTTAATTTTTTTATTAATTTTTATTTTAAATTTATTTTGTTTTTTTTAATTTATGGTTTAATTTTTTAATTGGGCTTTTATAATTTTTAGTCTTAATTTTTGTCTGAACTTTTTCCTTTTTGATTTTACTTTGATATAAAATATAAGATACGAAAATTTTAAATTTGAACGGCAATGAGTATTAAATAAAATGTAGGAAAAAAAGTGTGTTGAAATAAAATTTTTAAGTAATGTTAAAATAAAAAAAAAACGTGTTAAAATAAAATATTTAAATAGTGTTAAAATAAATAGAAACGTGTCAAAATAAAATTCCTTTTTCTTGTCGTTGATTAAAATAAAATTCTTAAATAATGTTAAAATAAAATGACAAAAAGTGTGTTAAAACAAAAATTCTTAAATATTGTTAAAATAAAATTTCTTTTTCTTATTTTCTCGTTGTATTAAAATAAAATTCTTAAATAATGTTAACATAAAATTCCTTTTTCTTTTTGTTGTATTAAAATATCAATTAAAAAAAAATTTATTTTTGCTTTTTTATATAACATATTTTTATATAATATATTTTTATTTAAGATATTTTTATGTATAAATACATAACTGGATTTACAGTATTATTTTCGGTGACAGATGGACATTTTCTCAACAGGTTGTCGAAAAGAGTCCATTTGTCTCCATGTAAAGTGTAAGCTGTATAATGTCCAATTGAATTTACATTTCGTCCACCGCTATAATGTACAATTCCAATTAATGAAAATGATGCACTATCAAGTGTGATTATTTTTGGAAAATCCTTTAACGCTATTTTTACATTTGCGTCTCCAATTAATACATTCAATTAATAAATGTGAATGATATATTGCTTTTAACTAAACATCTCTTTCACATTGTCTACATTTTTTATAATTATTGTTTGTATACTTTTGTATAGCTTGAGTAATAGCGTCATAGCCATGTAAATTTATCGTTTCAAAATCTAGATTGAAAAGAGTCAGATTTCTTTCTATTATTTTTTTACAATTATTACACTCCTTTGATAATGTACAACTCGGTTCTTCGTTAAAAAAGTGTTCGCATAAGTTACAGATATTTGACAGTGCATCTATTGTTATGACATTACATTGATTTTTGCTGACAAAATGTTCTATTTTACGCAGTTAGTGTTGCGCGTTGTTTATAAATGGATGTGCAGGGCCCTTTGTCTATAAAATTAATAATAAATTGAAATATTTCCGATGTAGCATTTGCAATAGTATCATAAAATGTTACGTGTGTGCAGTAGCAAATAACTGGACAATACTGTCGAATCCGCATGTGTTTATAATGATTAACCTATCTTCTCCGTCTTTTAATGATTCACAAAGATTTCTATTTTGCAAGAGAGCGATATCAATCTTTTTTCTTTTGCAAACTCCTATAAAATCGGATCGTGATTAGAGATATGTTCTTTTGATCATTGTTCCTCTTTCGTTTTTGTTTCGCCAATTGTGTTCAATATTTAGATCGGAGTAATCATTTTCTGATTTGTCACTCAATGCCGTGTCATATTCGTAATTTTCTTTTTCGTTCATATTTGAAATATTAATTGTCTGTGAAGTTTCGTGCGTTACATTAATAATGTCTTTGTCTGTTTGCATATTTTCCTTATACGTTGTGTGTGTGTAAATTGAACATCGGTGCATGTAAGATTTTGTT